>NW_019214266.1:29127-331419 GCF_002532875.2 Varroa jacobsoni
ATATGCTTGCCTAATTTGCAGCGGTAGATCTATTCATCAATTGCGGCATTCCTCAAAGGTTTTCTCCCCAAAGTCCAACTTTCTGGTAAACGATATGTCTCGTGGAGACGTAGCTGTCATTTTACCTGCAGGTGGTATCGGTGCTCGCATGGGCCAAATGCCATGTGGGCCCAAACAACTGATACCCATCAATGGTCGGTCGATTTTAGCTCACACCATCGCGGGAATGAGGCTGGTCACCAGGGTTCAACTCATTGTTGTAGTTACTTCTGAACAACTCCTCGATAGAGTCTGCGCTGACGTGAACAATTTGCTCAACGAAGATGACCTGCCATGGTAAATTTATTTATCTGCAATATTTTGGCAACGTCAACTACTGGTTAGGTTTCTATCATTTGAACTGTCTAGAGCATTGTAGAGGCCCTAACATACAAACATTGATATCTAGACGGATGCGTTCCAATCGTGTTGGCAGAACGTAAAGTCCTGTAATTATCCTAAAAATTGCTTACCAGCATACATATTGTTTTGTGGTAATGAAGAAAATAGGTTCTGTTCTAGGGATTTCTGAAGTTGCCGCTAAGTTCGAAATTTCTGAATCAAAAGCTTAACTGATTATAAACCTTTTCAATGACTAGAGATTGATAAAAACATGTCATGAAGGACACCCTTTCCAGGAAATGATTACTTCCATAAAAGTTATTAATTTTCTGTTAGAAAACTTAACATGGTAATTGCACAACAAAGTGTCAAGCCCTTTAGAGCTAACGTAATGTGAACATACCACTCCCTTAACGTGGCCCGAATTAGAGAATTCGTTCATATGAAACGTATAGATCGACTCATAATGAGCAGTCATCGTCTTTCTAGATGACACTTAATTATAGGAAAATAATTAACAGATAAAGTGTATACAATGAACATTTGACTTTCTTTAGGTGTACCACTTAGTAAAACTGTATTAAAATTTATGAGTGTCTCTATTCGATATGCTACAGCAGTGCAGCTGGCCCCCCAGAAGCACGGCTGCTCTGTGAGGAAAGTGACGGCAGAACTTCGCTAAAAGGAGCGGCTTCCGTAGAAGTTATTTGCCGCCCAGCGAGTGCCATTGACTCACGTCACTCATCGATTGCTCACGGGGTGGAGCACCTCCGAAACAGAGGCTATCTCTTCGTTATAGTGCATGATGCTGTCAGACCTGTCATCCCGATTAAGGTGCATTGATATACTATGCATAGACATACATATATCGGTAGATATTTCATTAACTGGAGTTTGGTGGCACTGTTTAGACCGCGGAATGAAAGGCTTTTATATTGATTCGACAATTTAATTCGACAGCTAAATTATTGAACAGTTTGTTTACATATCATGTTCTTCTTTGTAAAGACGAAAAAAGGCGAAATCACGGTTTCATGGCTTAAACAATCTATTACTATAGTATGGGAATTGATTACACTGCACTTCAGGTGTATAAACCTGTTTACCTTTTTGGTAGTTCTTAACTTTGTTATCTATATTGATGCATCCATGTGCGCTATGACTCTTATGACTCGCGTACTACACGTAAATTAATTAGTTGTCTCAAGTTTTACGTGTTAGCACTGCTTTTAAGCGTTGTTGTTTCAAGAAGACATAAATGTTAAAACTTACTCCCCTACGCTTAGTTGATCGAAGAGTTGTTATGCGCAGCGGAAGAGTACGGCGCAGCCGGTTTCTGGGTCCCGTTGGTGTCAACGGTTTTACGGATTGATGCCAATGGGCTTGTAGAAGACACCATTCCTCGGTATACGGATGAAAAAGGAAGATTATATGTCAATTCAGAAATGCCGCAAATATTCAAGTGAGTCATAACTGACATTGTTAATCATATGTACGATATTAATCCAGGGCGAATGAAAGTACTGCGTAGCCCACATTGCCAGAAAAAGTGTCAGACTGAATTGCGACATTGCATAACATACCATATATACAGCATATATCAACGAACTATTGTTTACTGATTTGGAGCAAAGTTGATACGACAATTATGATTTCGTTTTCCGATACAACATGAAAATTATATAATAATAATTTTAAATGAGATTCGAATATCTATATGGCTTAAGACAAGATCCTGCTAGTATTGAGAGATAGATAATAATAAGATATACGGTACGATTAATTTCCAGAAGTTCTTTCGAGAATGCGAAGGCAGGCTAAAAGAATCAAGTTGGGTAAATACGGACGCTTAATTTTAATTTGATTTTATTCATTTCAGGTATCCTATCCTAGCCAAAGCTTATTCCCTTTGTGATGAGCACCAACTCCTCCATGGCACAGAATGCCTTGAACTCGTTCGCAGGTAGGGAAGGCGTTGTATGATATCACGCCCCTAAAAAAGTTTCCATAAAGTACGAAAGGAACTTGCTAAATTGCATTAAAAGCTTGATTATATTAGTCAGTGAAATAAATATTTCGACTATAAACACATGCGCTCAAAGTGTTGAATGTCCATATTAAATATTTAAACTCAAACCCATACGTCCACAAATTCGAAGCTTTAATAGTAGATATCACAAAACTCAATAGAGCAATAGGCCATGGGCTTCACTCAAACCCAGAGCCCACAGAAAAAAAGCACAAAACTTGCTAACATCCTTCCATGAGACCCATATTTTGGCTATGCGCGTATGTTATATGATTCCTGAATGTATTACATGTATGTAATAGAAATACCTATTTCGTAGTTAATTGTCAACTTGTTTTGACGAACTGTCACTTTTCGTTTGCAGGTATTGTGGTGTACGAGCAAAAATGCTTAAAGGAGACCCCGATCTCCTCTGGAAGGTAACTCGGCCTAGTGATATTATCTTAGCGGAAAGCAAACTAAAGCCACCGAAGCAGAAACCGTTGCCATAAACTGAAATACACAGTGATGGTTAGAGATTAAGCAGCTTTACAACGGAGGAATGCTGTAGCACTTCGCATAAACAGCAGCGTATGGGTTTATCCATGTGGATGCAGTCGACCATGACCTTGAGGCGTCGAATCGTTAGCGACGACGCCGGCGAAGTATACGAAGCGAAACGTTGTAACTACAAGAGTCAGCACGTACCTCAGGACTGCAATAGCGTGAGTTCGAGCAAACTCTAAGGCTGAGAGCTATGAGGCACTTTAGGACGAGGGTCGGACAAGTATTAATAGGCACATAACTGCAATATCGGCTATTTGATGATCTCACCTCCCTTTATTTAAGTGAATACAGTATGTACTGGTGCTTCGAGAGAATGGAAGTTTTTTGCTTTTTATTATACTGTAGTAACACCTTACAGATAACGATCAGATATCTTCTAACGAATGCCTAGCTTCAGTATGCATGTCAGATACCATTACTGTTGTGCTAAGCATCACGCACGATCAAGTTGAAGTATCAAACGGGGCGTTTTTGCCAGATATAACGAGATTTCTTTTATACATAGTTTTTATATACGATAGATACATTGCGGTCATGTAATGCTAGAGCGTTATAAACTTACCGAGTTAAATGTGCATTATTTAGTTAGACGTTAGTATAGATTTATCGGTAATACATTGTATAGTAGATCCGAACTACCGTCACAATATCTAGTGAGAATTTTCGTAATAGACAGTTCATTAAAAGACTATGTGTAAAAACACTAGCGATCATTAAAGTGCTTGTGGCAAATATAGATATTACACAAACAAATACGATAAAGTATGCTCTGGAGTAGTTCCGTTAGCAGAGTTACCATAACACTAAATACGCATCTTGTGGTGACCCATATCGTCGAATAGGATCAATAGTCCTAATAATAATATAAATTAACTGCATCGAGACTATCGAGTCCTTATATTCATTGTTTTTATATAATAATACAATACATTATGTATATGTATATACGCTCCATATTTTCCACGTATGTTTTGTTCTCACCGAAGTGTGACGGAAAAATTATCCACTTGAAGCTACGAAGAGTAAGAATACAAGCCATATTAGAAATAACAGATTCTCTTGTTAATAACGATTTTGACTGCACATGTTTAACTGGTGACAGAAATTTGGCTAATGTCACACATCGGCGCATCACAAAAGATATGTTTGTTTTTAATGAACGAGTATCAATCGTTCTGGAATGGTTCTTATGCTTTAGTTATTTTTTTTTTGGTTCGGCGCGGCCTTTTCTCGTCGTTAACGCTAAAGCGCTTATATGAGCTGGGGCTGTATCCGATGAAAGTCTTCTAGCGGTTTTAGCCGACTAAGATCCAGTCTTGAAAGTACCCTACAATAACTTTTTCAGGGTATTATACACCAGTCACCAACGGCTGCTGTGTAGTGAATCAAATTAATTCCCAACAAAAGGGTGCTATAATCACACAATACTATTCTTATAAAATAATTAATACAATTACGATAATTATTATTTCACAAGTCTACGTACACAAACTATGAACTAACCTAAAGGTACGATCTTTCTTAACAATGTTTTATATACTTTAATGGCTTCATTTTCCGTGTACCACAAAAACACATGGGTCACATTGACCGAGTGTGCGTCAGACCATGCCATTCGTATTTATTCTCATCCTACTAATCCGCCGATTACTCAATTTCTAGGACGCTGAGTATCTTTCTACATATGGCTTCGTTTCGGTACGCAATCAGTCCCCCGGTATTGCACGCCAATTGTTTGTCGTAAACATCGTATCGGATGGGTTTTTTAGAGTTAAACTGCCGCATCCCTCCACCTTGTGCCTGCAGCAGAGCTTGGGGTGCACAAGTGTCCCATCGGAAGGTGCTGCCTTGCGTTAGGACATAAGCATCGCACCAGCCAAGCGCTACCATCAAAAGCTTGTAGCCAGCTCCAGAGGCATGAGTCACAGTTAATGATGCCCTTTCTAGTTTCTCTAGAATATCTTGTTCTTCTACAGTCGAGACGACGACATTGTACTTGACTGGCAGATGAGGGACATTGTGGATGCTTCGAGCGCAGAAGAACGTAGTTGTGGGACCAGCATGGGGTGTTGCAAACGGTTGAGATACCGCAGAAAATATCGGGCTTCCTGATGACTTCGAAAAACCCCCGATAAGCACGGTACAGCAACGAAGACCTTTCCGATGCGGACGTTGTTGTTCAAGTGGAATGGTAGGGTCCGATGCGGAGTCCGCGTCCCACATACCGGCGATGTATTCAAACGTGCCGTCTGTAAAGCACATTTGGTAAGCAGAAGGGGTAAAAAAAGATACACTATAAACAGGTATTGCAGGAAGTTTTCTTATATTCATTTAGAATATTACAGGGTAAATATTTCAGTAAGCAAAACAGGTATTAATACAAAAACATAAGAAGGTCTAGGTTCGAAGCCGGGCTCAGACACGCATCGCCTTGTGCTAAAGAACAACCATCGTAAAGGACGGTTAACGGCAGATACAAAAAACTCAAGAAATGTTTAGTAAAGAAGTGAAGGAAATGCTAGCTCCTGACTACAGAAGAACCATTTCAAACAAGTCTCTTTTTTGCTTTTATTATCGTTCTATAACTTCGTTCATCACCGTTCGTAAAACGTAAACCACTATTATGATTGGCCTTGGTCATCGGATAATTAATATACATAATAAAGCAATTTCATAAATAATATAGCAATTTCTAGCATTATTGGCACAATCACTCACCAATAGGGTCAATCCATATGCCGATATCCTCGAGCAATACGTCCTGCTTGTCGAGAGCGTTTTTCAATCGGTTGAAGTCAGCCCGCACTACCTGTTCAACCTCCGGTTCTTGATGAACGGCTCGGGCCAAAAGCGCTGCCGCAGCCGAATTACCATCCAAGACCTGTACGTCGAGAATGACGAATTACTAAATTCTAGCACCTAATATATTTGCGCCTCTCTGACACCCGACGATAGGGTACGTGCAAATATCACGTCATTGAAAACTATAGTTTTTTACTGAATCTAAATAATGTTCCACTTTTACGCGAAGCAGAACACATCCAGAGAACTGGACGTTATTTTCGTTTTGATTCACGAGCAAATGATTACATCTGAGCATGACCGAGTTGTTTAGTCGCATCTCGCCGCATACAAAGGCCTTACCTGCTCAAGCAGATTAGCCGTTTCTTCTTCGGTGGATTTGACCTCAACCAAAATACCCTGACCCTTAGCATTGGTGAACAGATTATTCTCTTCGCCTAGAATATTCGATTTTAAAACTGGCCACTGGAATAAATTAATATAGTTATAAGTAGCATTTCGAGTTGAATCATTGTTGGTTTTGTGTGATGGCCCGATTGTAAATTATTATGTAACAGATTTTTATATTCCACATAATGGTCCGCATTGGTCATCATAAAGATCGTCGAATAAGCATGAATACGTAGTGCAACGTAACAATACCTTAGCGCAGAGATTATGTTTTACAGTTTCCTGGACGAGCACATCTGTTAATGTCTTGAAGTCTTGAGCCATGCGAGGATTCTTATCTTTGCCGATTTTCTCCTCGACTAATAAGTCGAAAAGTTCTTTACGAGCCCGACATTCGCGAGCAATTCTAGCAGCTTTTTCGCTGACCTCAAGAAGGCCCCAGATCAACGAAGAAGTACTACTTTTAGGTGAATCGGCGCTTTGGTCGCCGCCGGCAGCCATCTTCTAGCGATCAACATTACGTAACAGTACGCACAGGTTTCTTCTTAAGCTATCTCTTCATTAATCACATTCAATCATACGCACATGAATAGAGTCTAACCCAAATTCTTCTAAGCCGCTTACGATTCCCATAAAAAGAATAAATCAATTAAAATTCAATTCGTTTCAGATTAAATGAAAGACATAATCCGTATATTTTTTTCTGCAGTACATATTATTATGTTAATAATGTCATAATGAGCGACGGAATAAACATCTACTGCACTGATTTGCTGAAATTTGTATAACAGTTGTCCGGGTATATATCATAGTAAATAGAGCACCTTAAATGCGAGATTGCAGTTGACGATCAACCCAAATTTAGAATCTGTCAAGTTCTGCTAGTCCGAGAGATTTATATAGCTTCGTATTAAAAAAAGGGAAAATAAGCATGTCTTCTTGTCGGCCACAGTCTGTAGGCTTGGCATACTCTAATGTACTACAGCTGAATTGTCACACCACTCAAGGGAAGCTAAGCTATAATTTTTAGTTATTGCCCGTGCTTTTAAAAGAAGGAGAGGTAACGAAAACAGTTTGTAAAAGCCATTTATTATATTCAAGCTTTACCGAAATATATGGAAGTGTTTTCAATATATGCTGCGGTACTAACTTGATACGAGCTCCTCTGTAAGGGAGGAAATTAAATAAAAGCTAACGACAGCAAAGTACTGAATAAGACGATACCAAGAATTTTGCGAGGGTAACATACGAACCTTCTTCGAAGAACTCTGTGCGGTTGCGAACCAGTTAATTTTTGTAAAGAAAAATAAGCCACATTAATTAACTCTGTTACGAATTCGTATCTTGATTTTGTTGGACTACTCATTTTATTATAGTAAATAGTTGTAATAGTTATATAACACTAGAACCTCGTAAAATTTGTATGTTTCTAAAATTGGGTTTACATTGAAAAAAAAAAATGCCCATTAATGTGTACGAAAAAAGCGCTCGTTTAACGATAGATTTTAATGTCTAAAACAAAGTAGCGTATATACGCGTCTAGATTGTGGGGGATACACGAACGGTCATTCACAGAGCAGGGTCATCGGAGCAGCGCACGCCGTCATCACTACAAAGCCAAGCGAAATTGTCTTCCAGCAATCGGGTGAAGATTTTTTTTAATCGTTAGTCTATTATACGAGACAACAGTCTTTATCAGAAATCCAATCGCCAATCACCCCAAGGTACTGAAGATTTTCTAAAATTATAACGGGAATGCGTACGCGGTGTCTAGCAAATCAAATATTAAGGATAACTTATGAATCTCTCTTTCAAATGCCATAGACTCTAAAACGGATGCATTTCGCGATCGAAGTGAATTACAGCGGTGACACGCCGACTATAAAAACGGCAATTGTCCTCAATGAATGAAAATGACGTTACATAATTATACCTCCATTGTACTGTAGCAAATATCCACTCGCTAAATCACCATTTCACTGCGACGAAGGTTAATATTATGGACTATCGAAAATGTTTCAGAGGTTTGACACTCTTTTCTACCTTTATATCTATAAGGGAAACTGCACGAAATCCAGCTTCTTAGATATATACTTTAGATATATAATACCACTTTTTAGATATATATTTATTCTCATAACAAGGTTAGTATTCAAAACCCGACTTGAATTGAACGTTCCCCGCAAATTTATTATATCAGTTGTTTGCCGTTCTCGTCCCTTTTCTTTCTAACCACGCGTATACACCAGCTGATCGGGTGCAGAGCTAACACTTACCCCTTTCCTATTTGACCAGCTGGTCCGAGAGAAGTGGCGCAAACCTTCTGGTGGCTCTATCACTTATATCGCTTTTATACACTCATAAGATAAATGTGAAATGGTTTGTTTACTGTTAACAATGAGCGACATTCATTTAAGTCATAGAACAGCATCCGCAATTTGAGCGTAATCAATCTTCTTTCTTCTTTTATTCTCCAACTATTGTCATTACTGGTGAGAATTTTCCGGATTACTGGGAGCAAAGAAGGGCGCCTTCCGCCAGTTAAGGTATTAGTCGACGGAAATTAGAGCAGGTAGAACTGGGCATTGGCACCCGCTAACTGTACGGAATTCTAATAAAAGAGATTGCTGTGCACGTTTCCCTTGGGTGTGTTTTGTCCCTAACTGATTCCTGAGTGCTTGGAGTGCGTCAACACTTTGAGCTTTAAAAACTCTTCCGACATTTATACAGAAGTCGTGAAAAACGCGTGTTCGTCCTTATGGTCACGCAACTTCTGTAAGTGTTTTTACTGCCACAACTGGTATATGGTAGAATTTTTCCCTTTCGAAGAAGGGATCCGATTTATTCTTGTGAAGCCAAGTTCCTTTATGAAAAGATTCAATCAGTGTGGAGACTATGACAAACACGGCGTAAGCTGTATTGAACTCCATATTATCCATGTATGATATAACTGAGTTCATTCTAAAATGAAATTGCGTCAACTTAATTTTAGAATAGATCATTATGTTAGCTATAAATTAATTTCAATGCTAATAATGAATGTTTGCACCCACCTAGACATCGCCAATTCCGTACTAATACATATACCTACATATATACTTTAACGAAGAAAGCGTCGCTTTACCGATTTAATTATGCTTGTATTTTTTACTTTTTGGGGAAGATAGGCTCACACGTCAGTTTAGTTTTGAATGACATAGAACACAAACATCATTCAGTCCTAAAAATAGTGAAAACGTATACTTTAATTTTCTTGTTGACTGATATTCCCGCATTATTGACAGTAAACACGTCGTAGAGTAATAAGGATTTCTTCAGAAAGCGATAGTTAATTAAAGGCTCATATAGGCAGTAACGCAAATACTGAATACGGCTATACGTTTTGCCAATTAAAAAACCGTAGCAAGTAATGTTCTATTTTTTATTAGTATAAAACACTAGCCATATATATATTATATTAGTTACTCTAAGTCAGATTGTATAAACACCCAATAACAACGCATCTACGTGTACAGATATATTTGGCGATGTAGTTATTGCGTTGACTATATGATTGGGTTCAGTGGTCTCTTAACTAAAACGTATAATGTACTCTCAGTGTGCTAGATTTTGCTGTTTAAAAAGCCGAATACTATACCGGAACTAAATGCAGAACAATGGATAATCGAAGTCTCTGTACGTTCCTTTTTGAACATTGCACCTTTATCTACGCATCAAATAAAACATTTTATAAGCAAATTATTATTCCGTTTACAGTTTACCAACTTTTAGTTAAACATGCAACTGTCTGTAAAAATGAAAATCCATAATTTAGAAATGTTTTTTTTTCGTCTGCGTTTCTCTGTGTGTCCATATATTTTAGTCGGACAGGCCTTTATTACGAGAACGGTAGATCTTCGTGGAAAAGATTTGACTGCTGCCTAAAATCGCCTACAATTCAGTTATTGGTAGAATACTGTATAACAATACCTAGTCTAGAAGGAAAACCTTTATTACAAGAAAATTAGTTGTTTTATAAGGTACACATCTGCAGGACTATAGCAATATTAATAAAACAGCTATTAAAAGACGATCAGTGTATGCGTTTCCAACGCTAACTTTGCAACAAAGTGGAGTATTATCCGTGCAAGTCAAAAATGGAAGGGCACTGTCAAAATTCTTTGTAAGGTATGATAGAACTGTAGTGTCAAAGAGTGAAAATTACGTAAGATATGTTATATTTTTCATAAAGGATTAGCGTTTTTGTTACGATAAATTCGTTAGTTCATTATGTTGCCAAGACGAATCAAGATCTTTCTTTGTGCATAATCTTCATTGAGTATTCGCTGAGTGCCTTTTCTAAATCTCCTATTTTAACACTTGTTGTAGCATCGAGAAGCGGGTGTAGGCGGCTCACAGCTGGTAGGAACTAGTAGTCGTCTGTCTCTGTGACGCTCCAAGGGCAGCGTTTGAACAGTCTGAAAAATCCGGAGGAGCTTCAACATCCTCAGCCATCGGTTCGGCTCCATCATACAAGGTTCCGGTCATCATTGACACGGCTGAAATTAAACTGGTGGGACCGTCCTGTGACATACGATCGCACATGGCGTGAATGTCCCGCGAAAGGGTTCGGATCGAAACTTCGATATGCGGGAAGTGCACGAGCACCTAGATAGGATGTCGATACAGCAAATCGAATGTATTATTTTATTTAATATCAATTCGTGTCCTAAACAATTGAACACAGCATGCTTGTCTTATGCATACGGGTACCATGTGGCGAAACTAGCAAAGTTCGTCATGTTATTTAGGCCTACAGATTTCTCTGGTGGAATCTCGATATCTCTCGCCTTCCGCCCTGTCGAGCTTCGAAATTTTGTTTTGCCATCACAAACAAACACAGCCTTTCGTTCAATCAAGGTAACAAAACAGCAAAGGAGTCGCACGATAAGACGAAAAGTTTAAAGTAACTTGGCGTGTATAATTTCATTCTGTCTGCTATATTAACTATAGGTTGTAGAAATTCGAACTAGAGCCATAGTGTGTCTCTGTAACAGAAACGGTCAAAGCAATGATTAAGGACGGTCATTTAGAAAAACAAAAAGTAAGGTTTCGAATTTTTTACAGCCTGCGATTAATTAAACATCTCTTTTTCAACCAGCTAGCTCCCACCAGCACGAAGCAGGCCCTATTTCAAACCTGGACTACCGCGTATCGTCATGTTTAACAGACCACTATAGCATCACAGAAACGACTCTAAAAGTTTCTCTACATCTTACATTCTCTGTTGGCGTGAAGCGAAGCCAGACAGCAGAGGGGAGACAATTAGGGGACATTTTTCGCTCAAAAACTCGTCGATAACGTTCCGAAAAATTTCATACCTGTCTGAAGTCGTTTACGTCCAATGTGAAACAGCTGCAATGCGTCGCAGCCCGTACTGTTGCATTGCGTTCACAACGGACGAGAAGGCTAAGCTCTCCGAAGTATTGGCCTTCGTGAAGTGAAGCCAGTACTGCGCCATCGTGGTTGAGAATTGTCACTTCGCCACTTTGAATGAAGAACATTTTTTCCCCTATATATAGGCAACAATAGAAAAAAGAAGTTATGAAACATATAAAAAGATATATATAGCTTATTATATGTGTGTGTTTCGTTTCGTGAGTCGATTTCGTAGCAGAGAATGGGAAAACTACTAGACATATGTACGTAATAAATTTCGAACTAAGAAAATCGCTTTTCTAGTACTTACCTGACTTTTTTTTAAAAGCTTTGCGATAATCGTATCAAAGCTTCTCGTACTAAGACCAATACAGCGTTATAAAGGAGGTATTATGGCTGAGAGGCTTTAATCCCTCTATTCGAAACACCTACCACATAACTGTGCATTTGTCAGACATAATAAGAAAGAAAAACAGTTTGCATATGCCATGAATTGTTTGTAAAATGCACTCCGACGATGGAATCTTTCACAACGCATTAGTAACATTAATATATCAGTTAAATATATATACTATATATAAGTTTGTGCTACAAGATCATGACATGGACATGGTAACGTTTTATAGCATTTCCATCCTTGAAAGTTCCTCGTACATCCTTAGCGCAAGACGACGCAGAAGACGTGCATACATCTACTCAGATGTGCGTCCGTTAAAAGTTATACACATTAGAATAAAATTAAAAGTTACCACAGCAAATGGTTCTAAAGTTCTTGCTGCCAATAGAACAGCTAACGGAGTTGCTTACGCTGGCCTAATGTATGATAATAGAATCGAATCTTGAACAGATTGATTCATCAAATGCGAGTCTTAGTGGTCTTCTTGCCCTGTGGTCTGGCAGAAAGTATTTTGCATTTAGGGCGGTTAATGGATACGTTAACTATCGGTTGGAATGTTACCATTAAGCCTGTCCATCGGTGTTTTCAATGAAGAATTTTTCAAGTCATTCGTTACCACAGTATTAATATGTGAACCCCCCATGTTAGCATGACAATTACGCATGTTTTAGACTATTTATTACTCGATTTTGTGGGAACAAGAAAATTGACAGATGCTGATAGATCCGAAGCGTTTACTAACCAACAGTTCCATGAGACACAATAATGTCATCTGGTTGATATAATTCAAATTTCAGATGCGTGACGAGCTCGTTGAGGAACGGTGGCTCCGCTGAACTCAGGAACGGTAAAGACGAAATCATCGTCTGACAATTGTGCCGCATTACCAACTACCAATAAAACAAATACAGCCAAATACCAATGAGAACAAATTCGTTGTTAGAAGCAGACGTTTTATTCGGTGCAAGGCAACAGCTTCAACTGGACGTGTGAATAGTGTTTCTGCATAAAGAATGTCTGGGTGAACGCGTGAAAGCGATGGGCCTGTCAATATTATACACAGCGCTCGAAATACGGTATTACTATATTCCACACACCGTACGTCAACTACGCAACTATCTTCTCTGATCTTATAAAGGCGCATTTGCGCCTTAACTAAAGAGAAGAAAAACACATGCTTAGTTTTACGGGTCTAGTTTTCGAAAACGACTGCGGTGGATTTTAATAGTTTTTTATTGTCCAGAACAAAGTTTGAAACTTTCAAATCCTATCTAAGTTTACGCTTCAACAAATGGCTCTCGAGGCCTAACTGACATTCATCTATATATAGATGAATGTCAGTTCAGATGATTACTTTTTTGAAACAACTAAAAGAAACTCCTGCCCATGCAGCCAAAGCTCGGTACTGACCTCTCGAAGTGGTTCAGACATACATGCCAATATTCTTTCTTCGTCAAATACCCGACCATGGTAGCGTTGCTCAAAGTAGTCCCGGATCTTGGAACGCAGTTTCTCATCAAAGGCTTTATAGGACATGTAATCTTCAAGTTCGGCCATCTGAAAGCATAACGTGTGTGCATTAAAAGGTATGGACTATGGCTGGCACCATTGATCCGGAAAGATGAACCGCAAAGGTAATATATAGCATCATGAGTGTATAGCTCAGTTTGTGTGATTTTCACTATAAACAACCACAGAACACACAGAAGAAACGATCTTGTTAGCCGTTTACGGTTCCGGTGACATGGTCGAAATATAGCAAGGTAAAGGTAACTAATGATGGGAGGGGGCAAGTGGACATAGTATCTTAGTAAAAAAAATTGTTTGCCTTAAACTTCATTTACAATACTGTAGTATTAAAGTTAAAGGGAACGCTCGTTTTCAGAACTTATTGAAGTATTCTAAACTCGAGAAGCCGATAATGCACTCCTTCCTACAGGATTATTGAAATTACTTTACAGCAAGTTTTTGACGTAAAGAGGCGATTCCGTTATCGAAATCGAAATATTATAATATCCTAACCTAAACAGTTGGGTTTCGAATTCTATAAAAACGCATATTTCAAGTTTAAACTGCACGAGAACCAAAGAAGCTATAACCCACTTTTTGTCGATGTAGTTTCCGGGGTGCATCCATCTGTTGCCAAACTGCAGCAATATGTGCAATGATCAAACAGAACCCAACAGACCCACTAAGCATCCCCCATAGAGTAAACCACATGTCGACCAAGGTCTCCGGAGCCATGCGGCCGTACCCTATGCACAGCGTCTGCGATAGTGAGTTAAAGAGCGACCAAGAATACTGAACCATCCACGATGAGTCCTGAGCAGAGAAACACATAGAAATAAGAACATAAAGCTCAAACGAAAAGTGGCAATCATTAGCCATATGTGCCATTTAGTTTGAGCCAATTTCTATCAAAACGGCCGTAACATGCGTGTTGTTGATCACCAGTTCCAATATTGCAGGCAATACCGAAAACAAGCGTAAGTGTATTTTTATTAATCATTGGAAGACACGTTAGAAGTTGTACGTGCCTCATATTATGGGCATTTTTCGCTGAATTATTCTGCATAAAATAGATGGTTTAGTAGAAATCTTCAATTGAAGTCACATGTAACCGGAGAAAGGTTTAGAAGCAAACGAAAAATTACAACCCTTTGTGTGCGTTCCAGAAGAGTCATTAAGAATAGCAATCGAAAGAAGTTTTACTAAAACCGTTTATTTGGTGCTTATTACCAAAATGGTTTTGCTAACACTCATGGAAATATGAGAACAATGTGGAATATATAACGGGCGTAAAAGCGAGCTTTTTTTCGCCTAGTTGTTTCATCATTGTTGATATCTAATCGCCTGAGGTAATTATTATAACCTGCCTTAATGCCGGTGCGGGCAATCCAACCCCGGTCGGGAAAACCGAGGCAAGAGCTGACCAAAAAATGAAGACAGCCATTCCAGTGGGCTGTCAGTACCATAAGTGAGACCATGTTTAGCGTTCGAAGAAAGACCCAGTGCGTCGAGCTGGAAAACGACCTCTGCAGTTTTGTCATGTACCGCACAAGTCGGCAGACCCGTAGCAATCGAAGAAGACCAAAAAACTTTCCCAGCATTTGCATACGGGTACTCAATTCAAAGTCCTCAAAGCCTATAGTTTGGAAACGAAAGCAATAATTAAGCGTGCCTTCCCTGTTCGGGCGCAATTATCTACAGATGAGGGCATTATCAATTCGATTATACAGGTTCGCGCGTCAGTATTGTAAATGTGGTGAGAAAAAATGCATTTTTTGGAAACTGGAATACGATAAGAAAGCAAAAATCTGTACTTTTACCTATTTTCACTTCGGCTTATTTGTGTTGTCTTTCATTTTCATTGTAGATGCGATATATGTTCAGATATTCAATAAGAGTCAGTATTTCTACAAACCATATAATTTACACATAGCTATTGAGACCATAAAACTTTCACTTCTTCAAAATCACTACCCACAGAATACTTGGATGATCTTTGGCAGAGTGTAGTCAAACGGGAAGGTCGATATGAAATCCGCGGCGAACCATCCTTTTAGGTAGTGAGAGCGAATAGCTTCTGATGACAGGTTCACCTTGTAGGAGACCCCGCTTCGATCGACAAAGCCTGTAGAGATGGCAGTTGTATCGTGATATAGTATTAGACTTAGGAAAAGGGTATAATGATGTTTAGAAATGCCTTAATTTTTTAGTTCATGCTTTCGACCTTTTTTTTCAATGAAAATTTTGCGTAAACAATTTTCAAAATGACTCGTTAAACGAAAGACCTTCTGGACGGCGGATAAGGTTCTCGAAAAACATAAGCGGCCCTCTACCATTTTTCAAAGAACTCTCTAAGTGAACAACAAACACACAAGGAATAAGTAATTGCACGTAATCTTATTCATATGTATATCTACTTAAGCAATATCTGTTACCGGTGAGGTGGCTTGGACGACTATACCCCTGTCTGTGAAAACCGGCAGGGATTGCTGTTTCAAGCTCTCCTGACGACATATACTACATAACGATTGTATTTAGGTGAGAAAAACACTCCCTGAAGCTACCAGGTTTCCAAAAATATGAACAATGTCCAAATAGATAGAATTTTACGCGACAATCCTTAGATATTAATGTCTCAAATAAATCCATTCTTCTATTTCTGTTTACTTCTATCTTCTCCAATATCTATTACCAGTACGAAGATTAAAGATGATATCCGCGGCTGAGATTACATCAGAAGTCAGGTTGAATGCAAGGCACTCGTCCCACCAGTCGAAATACTCTAGGAACGCCACCATAATCGGAACTAATATCATGCTGAGGGTACAAACTAATACCATGATAAGATCCCAGCGCAGCCTGCAACAAGAAATCCAATGGTAGCTATGTGGATATGCATTTTCTTGTTGGTGTTACCAATACGTATTTAACAAATCGTTTATGACATATCTGCTATCATTATTATTATTATTAAAATCAATCAGAATTCGCATAAGTTTAAGATTGATCATAGGCTTTTTTCCAGTGAGCTCAATGCAATCTCTTGTGCAACGAATTCTGTTGGGAACCAACGTACCGGTTAACACTCCAGGGATGTGCTATCCAGGTGGTTTTCACTTGGGAATCTTCCTTAAACGTGCTGTAATTCTTTAGCGCATGCCTTCGGCTATTCGTTTCAACGAAGAACTTACGCAAGTGATTCTCAAAATTCTTTCGCTGCCGCATCGTAGCAGCGTCGACGGAGTCTTCCAGCATACGTTGCGGAGTGAACAAATGCTCCAGAGCGCTGACTGAACTCGACTTCTTCTGTGCTTCCGAGCTTCTACCTGATACGAAACAAATAAAAAAAGACCACAAAAAAATAGAAAAAATCATGTATTTTTAAAACGGCATCCTCTACATTATCCTAGTGCCACCCGATCTAAAACGTCAATTACGAAAAAATTGGCTGCATCATCTCGACAAAAATTTCGAGTTATTGCCTTTGCCACACAGCCAACGGCGCACGCCCGGCTATCACCAAATGCTTCCAAGCCAAATATACATCCGGGTTCGAACCTAGACCACTTCACATGTATTTAAATTTAGTAGGCAAACACGCTACGCACTCTATTATGACGGGGGTAGACTATACACTACCTAAACGAGCAAATCTGCCGCTAATGAATTTAGCAATTGGAACTCTGCACAGATTTCTTTTAGTAAACAACTTGATTTTAATTTGTTTTAGATCATTGTTTTAGGTAGAGGCTTCGACAAGAGTTGTTAGGAGTTTACGTTCGCTCGACTTAGCAAACGAGTTAAAATTAAGTATACTTTAATGCGCTGTTAGACTATCTCGTTGTTCTAATAGTTACACCGGAAAGCCGTAAGATCTAGAAGCTATCCAAAGTATTTGCTATATTTTTCTATAAGACGAACATTTATTGTCTACCTTTAGCGTGTGTCTCTTCAAGATTCCGTCGACCTTCTTTGATTGGTTTGTCAATTCCGAATTGGCAAAAGTGACTTAACGGTTCCCGACGTCTACGGAAGCCTATTTGACCGAGCCCACATCTGGGGTTAAATCTAGGGACTTCGCTATCATCCATAGAACTGAAAGTTCGATGCTTTTGGTGATACACTTCCTGAAAGGACTTAAGCCGTGCTCGGAGCTGCAAAAGGTTCTGCTCGCTAAAAAATTCAAAAACCAAAAGCATTAAAAATGCTTCATACATATATATTACATTGGCAACAAGTTGACGCGCTAGATAACTATATATGTAACGTGTAAGAACGAGTCTGACATCAATATATGGACCACATAGTAAGCGACTCAAAAATTACTGCAGAACCGGCTAATAATAACTTTCGACGTATATTGTCGCAAACGACTTGTTTAAATACAGCAGTTTGTTTCCATACTGTTATGGAAAAATTTACTTAATATAAAAACCAATGTTTTTGCAAACGCATGTTCTTTTTGCTTAGATGTCGTCCTTTGAAGCTAGCACAGCAACTTAATGTCGTTACCAATAGCAAGCACAACATTTTCTATTTGAAGCAACCTTCCCTCCCAGGGCATTTATAAGTATAATGCATGAAATTATTTCAATCAAATTCGAATACACTCTTTGTTTTTTTGATTCTGTATCGTGCATTTGCATAAGATAATTCATTAAACTGCCCTCATAATTTTGTTCTAATCGTTTTCAGGATCTACAAGGCTTTTACATTGCGCTGGAGCAATAAATTCACGAAACGGTCGGCAAATCGCACCTTGTTGCCAATGTGGTAAATGTACCATAGGCTCTATGCATAAATATTATGCTACAGGTGGTTTCACGAAGGCTACACGCGTGCGATAATCAGTGCATATATTGTATGCATTGGTTTTAATACTTCCTATATTATGTACCACAGATCCCACATTGTGTTTAGGATACCATCCAATTTAAGTTAAATTCGGATCTATTTCAGTTGCATGTATCTGCTTACCCAAGCGTGTAGTAACAATGTTCATGGCTGCCCTTATGCGGGTGCGCACTTGCAGTTCTGAAATCGGCTTGCTTCATTCTTTTGACTTCACCAGGCTAAACCTCGGCAGAACAAGCAGACAGCTTCACTTCAACGATTCACTAAATTATCCAACGGTGTCTGATCCGTTCTCGCCTCACAGTTCTGATCAAGTTGACATCCGCACACTTTGCGAACTTTTTAATCCGTCCTACTTCCCCATCAAGTAGATACACATTTGTGTAAGAGGATCTTATACTGATCCCTTCATGACAAGGACTGCTCCCCCCCCCCAACGTTTTTAAAGTTCAACCAGTGTACTCTTCAGTTCTACTTCGTATGTCTAACACCTTGAAACAACCAGTAAGACAGTTATACCACTGCGTCAAATTATATAGCGCCTGTCATCGCGTTCGAAAACTTTCTCATGGCAATACTTTGGCAGTCACACCTTTCTGAGATATTTCTATATACGAACGAAATGAAATCATGCAGTTTAAATAACAAATAGATGATCCCTTTTCGTGTATCGCATCCATGCGGGGTGGTCTGCTATTGAAGTTCGACCTTTGCGATGGGGCGGTCCCGTTTTTCTCCTCGCCATTCTCAATGTGCATATTGCCTTTTGTTCGAATTGGAAGCGGTACCTAATGGGAAGACCCTGTACGCTGATAGAAAGATTGTTTTTAAATTTGTTGTTATTCAATTTAGCTTTAATTCAGCTGTGGTGATGCCAATGGTGTGTCTATGAGAGGCTGCTTTTAGTAAAAGGAAGATCAGATTAAAGCGGAATCTACATTTAACTGAAAAAGAGTCAAGAATCGATGTTTTACTTAATATGACATATTCCTGCAAAGATGGCATGTTCTTAAAACGCAGTCTAGAGGAAATGATACTAATACTTTATATGTTGGTGGTCAGCGATGACAACATGTATGCGTCAGCGGTCGGCTAGTTGATTTGTTTTAAAGAAATCTGAGAAAATGCTTTTCCTCTATTTCAATAAGATAAGCAACTAAAGAGAGTAAGGATGAGGCGACAATGATTGATACGGGATCTGATATGGCCATATTTCATGAAGATGGCTCATCACATCGGCTTAGTCTGGCCGGTAATTGGAAGCCCTATGTACCACATACGTTTTCATAAAGACCACAATAAGAATAACAGTCGTCATAGACTCGGATCAGGAAGAAGTCTTAAGCAATCGAACAAGACTTATTTTCACCTCGTAGTTCTATTCTATTTATATTCGGTTAGCTTTCGAGATCCTTTCAGTCGAACCTCGCTACGCCTGCACTTGTCTTAAAGTCAAACTTTATTTCGCTATCACATTCACCTTTGTATAAATGCCCAGCTTGGATAAACATTTTACACAGTTATTATAATTTATCTATTGCTAACGAAGAACAAATTATTCAACCGTATTGTCTTAACATTGTCGTATATTAACAGCATCTTGTGGTATTGGGCCATCGTCCAGTAATGGCGAACTATTTTGTAGCTGTGACCATGGTCGCTCCTTGCGGAGTACCATAGTTACGATCGAGATCAATATCTCGCTGGAACTATTAATTAGCACTTCCTAGTTGCACTAACTACCATTAGTGTTGAAAGCGATTATCGTATTTTTGTTTGCTTGGAAAAATTAAATCCCTAACACTATCTACTAGGGGCTCTTGATCCATGCGTTTTCTATATTTTGAATTCTCATAGCGAATTCTTCACGCTAAATATGATTTCGCAAGAAGCCTCATTCTTAAATCGCATCATTAACGGATACGAACTAAGAATTGCGGGATGCAATAGAACCGCTTTTCCTATGATTTTTTCATTAAATTTGCTGCTTTAAAGTGTAAACGTTTGCCGCAGAGAACAACTTATCTAGCAAAACCGTATATATTTATTTTTCATAATCGTAATTCATTTATGTCGTAATATACAATTACTATTCGTTCGATTTTCACTTTTGATTGTTACTGATTAAGATGTTACATATTTCTCAAGTTGGTACCTAATATAATAAAATAAATAACAGAACTTTCAGATAAGAACATTTCGCTGTAATATTTATTGACAGTAACAGCATCGATTTATCTGATTAGGTTCTTTTGTCCTAAATGACTAGTTCAAATAACTAGAAGTTCCGGCGTCTGTGGTCCAAACGTTGACCCAGTAGACCTTCTTTGAACTTTGCGATGCACTTCAGCAACCAAAAATGGCAAGTGGCCTTTTCTCAAGCTTAACCAAAGAGACCGAGACCCATGTCTTCATCGTCATCTTCCGACTCTTCCTTCTCTTCTTTTTTGGGTTCGGGCGTCGCAACTTCATCAGCTGCGGCTTCAGGGACTGCGACGATGAACTTCGACGGATCTTTCAGGTATTCCTTGGCCGTATTAGCCGCCTCAAACTCTATGTCGGTTGCCAAGGCGATTGCAATGAGCCTCTTGACTCCATTAATAATCGAGTGCGGTGCCGACGCCAGCGTGGGGTAGCCAATCTGGAGTGAGACAGCCGCCACGTTGCGGACTCCGTTCATAAAGCGCTCCTTCAAATCATCCGGAGTAATGTCCAGAATATGGGGAGCGAAGATGGTGCCGTTGTCGTAAACCTGAACAATACGCATAAAAAGACAGGTAAATAGCAGAACAAGACATTATTAAGCAACCTTCGTAAAGTGGTTTAACTTGCGCTTTGTAGAATACAATATCATAGTTACGATTTATGTACAACGTCAGTAGAAGTAAAATTCTCGATTTTATCAAGGCGTAACGTAATTTGCGTTTACTCGTTATTTATTTTTGATCGAATTATTGTTTATTCATGTGTTCAAACTTACTGCTTCAATAACTAGACCGTACGAAAAGGGTGAAATGTTCAACATGTTGAGAAGGGTGGCCTCAGAAGCTCCGACTTTGTCGCCGGCCTTAATCAAATGGATAGAATTTATGATTTCAATCGTCCCCTTGGATATTTTTGTGGGAATATGCAGGGCTTGGAAGAAAGAAGTTTTCTCAGGACCCAGGCCGGTATTCTGCGGAGGTACATATACATCGATAGGGGCGATTGCTCCGGCACGGGCAGGAGCTTTAACTTTGTTAGTCATTATCTTCTCACGAACATTACACAGATCGTCCTTGGTAAATACAAAGCCCACATTACCCTTGATATTGGGCAGCAGCTTTTCAAGAGCCGGACTACTTTCAATGTGTCCCTTGATGGCCTTACGCATCATGGTGTTTTTGCCCATAAGAAGTACGGCGGTGCCCCGAAGGGAGGTTCGGATCTGCTGCATTTGCTTAGATCCTACAACAGACAGAACAACAATGCATTAAGGTGATTAGTGCCTAGGCAATCATGAAAATGATCCATCCAGTTATCACATAGATTTCAGTATTGAAGGGAGTAAACACATGGTGATTCGTAAGAGGTGCCAGAATTTTTTTATTGTGCAATCATCATTTAAAAACAAATCTATCTAGAATTAAAGTACTAATTTAAGCTACCTGGAATAAATCACAATTACTTACGCACATTGTCAACTCCAACGATAAAGCATTTAGGATATTCATCCAGAAGCTGGACGAGTTTAAGGAAATAGTTTGCCTTCCACGTCTTCCTGTCCCCCTTAACCATCTTAAGCAGCTAGGGGCTATCCGAAGAAAGATTAAGGACTGAAATCATTTGCCGAGTATTCAATTAGCGAACCCGAATCAATCTGGAAACTAGATTAAGTTAAACTGTAAAAACACGCTTTGTGGTACGGAAGACCTCAGAATGTCTGATTTACTTATTATGGAAAAAATAAGTGCATTTTCTAATTTAATAAACAATTATGTTGTTTACTTGAGTTTAAAACACAACTCACCTTCATTGATACGAAAATGTAACACCATATTTCAGGTTAGGATATCAGTAATGTCCCTTCTGTTAATGTTTTTGCCTTCTGATCTTCTTTTTGGTGTTCGTCAAAGTTATATACCATGTTGGAACACTTTCTTGTGCACTTCCCTGGCATTTTAAAAAATGTGAACTAGCCTAGATATCGAAAATGCTGTTTTTCTTACCAGTTTAACTGATTTTTAAAATCGAAGCTCAGTACTAAGTTCTGTAACTCAAATTTGGTGACGACAACGAACTTTTGAATAGGAAAGTTTTCTAGCGGTGTAAAATATTTCTGATCATTAGCAAACGCCTGGAAACGATAGAAAACCGCTGTTTACCGATGCACCAGCCGCAATAGATGAACATGTCTTTAGTGTTTCCCTAACTAGATTTTATAAAGAAAAAGTAAAAAGTTATGCGCATAAATGAAACTTAATTACGAAATGAATCATCACGAAAAAGTGCGCTCGTCACGTCCATCTAACTGCTTTACATCATTTAACACTATCCGGCCGCACTGCGTACAACATAGGACTAAACAATTAAAGATCGTAAAAACTTTTTACCAACCTGTTAGGGAGATGATCGGAAAAGAGATCGAGCTCAGACTCGAGTCTCGGAAACCCCGCCTGGCGGCGCTCTTATCACTCATTGTCAAGCTGGCGCAAATTTTAAATAATAGCATAGATTTGCGAGTTAGATTAATTTACAATGGCATCTTGGCTAAGCACAGGCGGCAGTCGACGGATTCATAAATAGTAAAGTCTCTAGAATTGCTTAAATGTAGGAAAAATATAACATACCAAATACTGAAAACAGCTTAATCAGTGCCACGTGACACTGGCGCGATAGCTGGCGAAAGCAGGGCGGTCAGCGAACCCATAGAAATAATATAGAGTGGGTC
The DNA here is from genome assembly GCF_002532875.2 of Varroa jacobsoni. Lineage (NCBI taxonomy): Eukaryota > Metazoa > Arthropoda > Arachnida > Mesostigmata > Varroidae > Varroa > Varroa jacobsoni. The sequence goes on from NW_019214266.1 coordinate 52,384, forward strand.
ATTAGGCTAAAATTCCTATCGATCAAGTAAACAAATTACTAGTCAAATATATTTGAATAAAATGTAATCAACTAATTATTTCCAAAATTCCGTAACATTTAAAGAAATTAGGTATTTTCAAAATTCCAGTTTCTTACCTATGGTTGTTTTTTTCTTTTTGTCTTCCCTCACCAAATAATGTTGCTTTAACAAGGCGAATAAAATCTAACTAGAACAAGGCCATTACTATTTGCTATGAGTTATAGTTTTAGCTTTATGATGAAAATGATCCAAAATATGTATAGCATATGATTATAGTATTACGAAGTGTTTATTGTGCTTTGTTTTATGTATTGTGGTTATATTTTTGGGGTGTATTTGCTATAAAAACGTGAAAATGTAACAATATTTTAATAAAGGAAATAGAATAAATAGACCGGTAATGATTTAAGCGATTAGGAACACAGAATAACGCTACATAGTTTAGGATTATGTGACTCGTTATAAATAACTGCAAAATGTGAAAAAAAATACTGTTATTAATAAATACCTTAAATATTAATAAATAGAAAAAAAATAATAAACCTACATAAACAGAACGAAATCCGGATGCATGTCTATATTACAATAAAAAAAAATGACGCACTCATGTTTGAATTCCGTGAACAGGAAAATTATTATTATTATTTAATATATATATTAAAGAATTAATATAGCAGCTTTTATTTAGATCTTATCCAACATTCAGTCTTGACGGCAATAACAAAAATAAATCTTCCTCAAGCAAACAGGCAACATTTTAATATATTAATAATGAAAATACTCAATAATAATTACATAAACGATTATCCGTCCAAGCAAAAGACGCTGAACATAGGTGTCAAGCGCCATCGGGCGAGTTAGACGTGGAAGAGGAAAGACTCAGTCAGGTTGTCGGCTAAATAACTCGTACTCTGAAACACTGCTTCTCAAATCTAGTACCAAGATAAGCATCTTCCAACATGGAGCGGAATCCATATTATCGCGAAAGCCATAAACGTATGATAAGGATCGATCATCTATCGCATTTAGCAATTTTCATTTAGGAAACGATGTTGTGTGTAATAACGACGCCTCCCCTAATATCCCCAGATCCGGCACCCTTCACCCTGATTATAGATCTTTCGTAAACACTGGTGAAAGGATTCCTGTGCGTCTTGAAGATGGAGGCGCCATACACCTGACTAGTACATATAACGAGCTCGGGCTATGGTAAAATAACGTTACATCACGCACTACGAAGCAGGCAACATCCTACCACAAAAGGGAATTCAGTGCAAAACAACCTCGGTATAAACTGTAGTCTGAGAGAGGAGGCTGATTTTAAATCCCATGACTATGCCATGGGAACGAAGTCGTCCTTAGAGGGAAATATATAGAACGGCCATGATGCTATGAGAACAGAGTGCTTTTCTATAGACCAGTAATTGTAATATGCCTTATGCACTAGCCCCAGGCCTCACAATGATAGCGTTTGCCCGAACGCACGAGACTTACTGAGCTTCAAGCCTCCGTTTCGCGTTTTCCACTTCCACTAGAGGAACCATTTGCATATTACTTAAGTGCAATATTTTAGTGGACTTAAATACAAGAATCAACATGATATTCTGATGTTATTTTGATATAGCCCATTGCAAGAGCAAAAGTAGTTTTCCTAAGGTTAAGAGCTTCGCGAAGAAGGTAAGTCTACTTTACATCGCATACTGCTAAAGCAGCGATTAATAACAGCTATCAATCAGCTGCCGTCATACAGTACTGGTATAGTAGATGGTAATACAAACTTCTATTGAATGTTCACAGTGAAGTCCTGACGAACTTGAGTGCATCAAGTAATAATAAATATTTTACAATAATTTTGCTATCTTTATTCTTTTTTAGCGAGATCAAAGACTCTTTAATAACTATAGGCGAGGCGGTATTTGCTGCGAGAGCGGCTGTTGGATCATGTAATCATTGATGATGATGATATTTGCCATCTTGTGGGAAAAAAAGCCATATTTATACCACATAGAACATGATTTCAAGTGAACCTTAAGCAAAGCAAGCGGAACCCTTACTATGTTTTCATAAATATATTCAACTATTTAAACGTTAACTTCCAAAGGGCCACGCTGAATGTTGTAACAACGTTTACATCTTCCGAAGGACATCCAGCAAATCTGATGTGATAATCTTTCATGTAGATGGCACACTGCTGTCTCGATATCCACAAAAGGAAATTTGTCAGTCATAAAAGCTACAACTATAGACGGCACGGTCCGTCTAAACAGAGGAACCTGTTCAGCAGAGTTTTCAATGTTTTGCTAACTTGACCACATTCTGAATAGCGACGTGAGTAAACATATGTCTAACAGTGCTATAAAGGACTAGGAAGGATTTTCTGTCACCAAAACTCAAGCATTTTTTTCAGATTTTGTGTTGGGTATATTTGATTTTTTTTGTGTCCTTCAAAAATTAGCTAAGGAGAAAATAACCGTAGATGGAAGCAATATCTTTCGTGCAAAAAACCTTAAGCTCAGTGCGGCAGCAGACATTAAAAACATCGAAAACCTTCGATTGCAGTTCAGTTCTGGTCCACAAAAAACTATTTTTTTTTGGCCCACTCTCGAGAGTCTGGAGTGTCTCACAACTTCTGACTCTGGGGTCTGTTTGAACGTTATCCCGAAAGCCGTGAGCTGTGTGAATTCCAGTAATTGTTTTTCCGCAAAGCGAAGTAAATGGTTTTAATACTTATTCTTCATCAAAAAAAATTCGGTTCTTTCTATATTGGCTAAGATAGATTCAAGCTTTTCTGCACGAAAACGCTTTATATGAGGTTTAGAAAACTGCCAAAGTTTGGGAGAACGATGGCGACATTGCAAAAGAACACGATGAATCAGATATTATCTGCGGCATATAGACAGTGTCATACTAGCGACACAAGCCGACTACAATAAACCGATAATCACCTATGGCCTTTAAATAATTGGGTCGTGGGAGCTTGCTCCTTTCGCCTGAAACGTACGCGTATTATATGGATTACACTTAATGAGTGATATTCGAAAGAAAAGGGTTTTTTTTTGTAAGTGCAAGTCATAAATATTAAAGTTTTCATATTTTTTAGATATTTAACTTCGAAATTATTTTGGGGATAATTAGTTTTCTCGATGCGAATACTGCGCTCGGATAGGAAATTCTACTTTAGAATTTTGTCCACAGATCTCAGTTTGTTTAGTGCTGAAATTCATTTTATGTCATGAAAATGTTTGACGACGGGTGAGTAATGTGTGCAATACAGGTCATTAGCTTTGGTTCTCACCAAAATAGTGAGAAAATAATATTCAGTGAAATCTAGATATACTTAATTTTATTTTTTTATTTTAATTAGAGTTCGTCACAAAACATGTTGCTACAAACAATAAGACCAGAAGAACATGAGACATGGTATGTCGCTGTTATATTATGGAACTGTTTAATTTGTTTTTTTTTTCTATGTTTTAATCAGATTCTGAAAGTTTTTGATTGTATTTTTAATCAAGTAGTATTTACAGGGCCCTCTTTGTAGATCGTGTCCTTCCCACATTTCTGTCCTGTGACTCTCCTGTGAAGTTATCTATTTCTCAGTTATTTTTTTTGCCTTCTTCTTCCAATTGGGCTATTTTAATCGTATTAATTTTAGTTTCGCCTCGCCTCTCGTTTACTACATAATATTAATTTGATTGGTGAACGCATTATACTTGACAATTATATTCGCTGTCTGTGAAATAAGTTAATTTTTTACATTTTAATATTCTTTATTTAGACAATCTCCGGCCTCGTACTTCTTCAGTGTAGTATTAAGGACTTGTCCCACTAGGTAAGGTGGCCGGTGTGGATATTACCGGGTTTTCTCGAACGGAATGATGATACTTATATAGTGTTATAAGTTACCTTCGAGTTATAAACCTACTCAAACTAACCAAGGACTCGTCGGCATAGCACAACAATAACTGATACCTTACAGAACATTCATTACAAAGAGATTGTTGTAAGGGTTGTAAAGGAAATTATTTAATAAACCTTCATCTGAAAAAAATTGCACTTTGATTTAATATCAAGTTAATTATCGGCCTTTATGCAGAGTTGCATTCCCGCATTTTAAGTTTATGATTCCTTCGCGAGTTCAGGCATCTGCATGGAGAACACAATGTACGAAGCGACGAGACCAAGTGAGGTGATGAACGTACTCCTGTCCATTTTGTAGAAGTTGCCAGCCGTAATCGCAACGTTAGTGGCACTCATCTGGCTTTGAGTAAGTTCCAGCTGATCCTCAAAGAGTTCGTTATTGTTCCGAAGGCCGAACTATCCGACGAGCAGCATGCATGGAACACTTTAAAATTATTCTTATCGGTATGGCGGTGAACAGAGGGAACTGTTGAAAGGGACAGCGACTTAAGTCTGCTCACTCGAAAACAAACAAGTCTGATTCTAGGTAAAAGCATTATGCAGAGCAATGATACTATTGTACTGGCTAAATGGCAAGTCAAAGACACGTTCATATAGGCAAATTTCTATCGTAAAGCTCAAATCTCTCAACACCAATACACCCGCAATGGTCAATATCGATTATAAAGTCAAAAGAAGCTATAGGGCTAATGAGTGTATAACAATCGCGGCGATCAGACGCTAAATTATATGAAAGTGTGATTAAATAAAGCAATAACTCTTTATAAAACAATATCTAAAAAATTGCAGGTAGATAATTTCAGAACGAGCCTCTTTTAAGGCATGCAAACACTGAAGAGTTTCCAACTTATTATCAAACCATCTATATTCATCCGTCGCGTTTGCGGCTATAGCCTGTTTGAAAAAAAAAACAAGAGCGAAGAAAGCATTACAATTTCGGTAGAGGCTGGTGATATCCGCTGCATCGCCCAATGAAAACATCGTGGGCAAATTCTCTCACTAACATATTGGCGTAGATAGAAAAAAAATTAGTGTATAATGGCCGCACCTTTCGCACTGATTCCTATCGCTGCGGTGAGTCAGCCATATTATCGAAACACGTTTCACCCACCTGATTTGTCAGAGGTAGTGACCTCGTGGGGCTCTGGCAGAGGAAAGCCGCGCTAAATAATAGCATGAGAAACAAAGACATCGCGAAGATCATGTCAAACACCCAATTGTATAGAGCGAACGTAGTGTGGTGTCCATTTGCTGATAACTGCGATAGCTGAAGACCAAATTGAAACTTGTTCAAGCTATTCGTATAGGTTAGCGAAAAAAATTCAAATTTTCATTCTGTCATATTGGTTATAGCTTTAGTTTGTTTATGGCATGAGAAACACATGACCATCATCCAAGACATCAGGTCACCAAAATACTACTATATGCAGATAATATCGGAGAAGGACATGAACGTTTGTCAGTACGAGGCGTCGAGCATCTCATGGCTTCCGTAAGAGTAAAGTCCAAAAAACGTTAAAGCTGAAAGTCGTGAAGCACTCCATGCCTACAGTGGGCTATGAATCAAAAACCTAGTTTAATTATATTATCTTCTGCAATTAAATGCATAGCCTAGCCATTCCAAAGTACATGCTCAGTATATAAATTCGAAGTCTTTCTCTTCTGATTTAGCCTAATTAGGACAATAATACATATGTCCTATTAAATATTAGAAAACGTGCATAGAAATATGTGGGAAACAACAAGAAAAACTTGCCGCAAGTAACTTGTCGACTTCAATACACAGCTGTAGAGTAGCTAGCAGATGAAGTACGAAGACCACGGTTGAGAAAATGTCGTCGATCTTTTCAACCAGTAAACAGAGATCTAGAAAAAAAAAATAAATTCCTTAATTTTCATTTGGTAGAAATTTGTATTATATTACTATTATTATTATTTGTTTAAAATCAGCCCGTAATAAAAAAATTTTCACTTATAAACAATCTAAGTCAATAGACTCTCAAGTAAATATAAATATTTTTACTGTATAATTATATAGCTATAAATAATAACATCATAGTGATAATATGACAATAAGTTGTGAACAATAGGAATAAAGGATAACGAAATGAGATTACTAAACGCCAATATTCCAAGTCAATAATAGATTATAACAGAAAGATGCTATGACTGGCACAACATTCGTGATAACTGACTGTTTTAATAGTTAAGATACTTTACTAACCGGCGTGAATCAAACGTAATTTCATCATCTCTGTGGCCTGTTTCATGCTGTCCGCTTTTAGCATTTCGTCCATAAGGAAGTCATATTGATTGAATTTGTAGATCGATAACTGTGACAGACACAAGATAAACATTTCTCGTGTTAATTGAATGACCACAATTTAGGCCCAGGTAATCGATCTAATTAATATGTTGTTATCCATGTGCTAGATGCCCAGTTACATATCTTATTTATTATCCTAAAAAAGAAAAGCTATAAACATGGCACGTGAAAGCCTGCAGCACCACGTCCCTTTTTTATAGCTCAAGTTGGGCTTTTTACTGAACAGGTCGTAGAGTTACAAAATACGTTTTGGCTAACGTAAATAAAAGTTTGTGGGTAATAATGTCTGATGAGATCGAAACAGTATGGAAATCACTAATAACATAAAAACGCGCTACGGAGAATGCATTTTTATCCGACTAGTACCATGGCCTTGCAGCTGTAAGCAAGTAGTGATAAAAAGCGCTTTGGTGAGTCAATATGCGACCGGCTGCTTTACATTAGCCAAGACTTGAAATGATGGAATCTCCAATGAAGTAGCATCGGATGTAATCAAAAAAGAGTGAAGACTACTGAATACCTAGGGAGCATACAAAAACATGCTTTTTCAATTGATTACTGTTTTGGCGGTCTAAGTCAACATGCGATCAGTCATCTAAGCGCGTTACCCAACAATTGGTATGAATACAACAATGTTAATGAAGCTGACAAACAACACGACGCTGGACACCGTCCCTGACACCAGAACTCTCTCTATAAAGAACACGAATATGGCGATGCCATGCACGACCGGCGCTGCCGATTCGGAGAAATCCTCAGGTTTGAGAAGGAGATCCCGAGCAATAAACAGATTGTATCTGCAATGTAAGAATTAATTACTGATAAAAAGCACATTTTAGTTTTTTTTTTTTACAGAGGAATACAAAAATCGGCTTAGTATCCGCTTGTATAGTTACTTGGCCCTTTCATAGGTCTGTTGGAGAAAATCTAGATACATCCAGCGAGACCCATCATTGTTACCCATTCTGGTGGAATAGGTCCTTGAAGGAATACCGAAGAGGTACCTATTTTCAAAAAGATAACCGTCAGAGCGTGAAAAATCTGGCATTATACCAGTTAACTGTAGAGAGCTCCTAGAAGCGCTCATCATCAGATGGGGTACTTTCTAGAGAAGACCATTAATTCCACAAGTAAAACGCTTAGAAATATATATAGACTTGCACAATAGGCTCTGAATTCCCAAATTCGTTTAGCAAAAAAGGATGTAATACCTGTACCTACCGGCCACAGATCTCTATTCTAATAACGGATGATTATTACAAGGCTTACATGGTCGATAATAATATACAACACATTAAGATTATCTTACGCCCTTACCTTTTTTCAAAGATGAACGTAGCGTAATCCGAAGGTATGCGAATACTTTCAAAAACCCACATCACAAGGATCGAATACTTTGTGATCTTAGCCAGTCTGTTTCCACTCACAGCTACCAACGGGTTAGTATTTGGTAATCATTAAAGTGATATAGTATAGTATATCTATGTAGTATTTAGATAACATATTATAGTTGTTTAGTTTCAAAAGATAGAGTGAATATAGTTCTACATAAGCAAGTTTCCTTATCAACACAGGCCGTGTTGTATGCGTCGGTGGCAGGATACATATATTTAGCTCTCAACTATACACGATTAGAGTTTAAATTCCAGAAGAAAAAAATTCATAGCATTCTGCTCTACAGACGGCTGATAACGGTGGGTTACTGATTCAAGGTCAAACGCAGCTTTTAAATCTTCCATTGTCACAGGTTTTCTAGTATAGACTTTGTCTTCGAGGCTTCCCCCAAGACAAAATACATAGGCGTCACGTCATGAGCAAACAGGGCATTCTATGGAACCTCTTTGTCCGACCCAGCTGTTTGGGAGATTTTTATTAAAGTATGGGCTTACTTTATTATGGTAGTGTGCTAGTACTTCAGTTGGAAATAAAACGTGTTATTCTGAGCAAAGTCTTCCCGAATGTGTGAAAAAACAGACTCAAAATTAACAGAAGTAAGTGTTATTGGTCAAAATGACTGTATTGCAAAAAAAAAGATCCAATTAAATTACTGTGCATAGATTTTGTAGAACATTCTGGGTACCACTTATTATAGCCGGCCCACCCTCCCCATCTCGGCGTCTACGCGGTAGCAAACGGATTGCCAAATAAAGAATGGGTATCTGTTTAATATTTGCTTTGACACGATACAATTTGTTGATCATTGAGACTGAGCACGGTCTGTAGCCATTTATAGGCTTCGTGATCGTTAGGCTCATGCTGCTTCGTTTCATTGCTGGATATAGATTAGTAAAATTTTTTTATCTTTTGATATTCTTGATTAATTCTATAGCCGAATTTCTTGGCCAGAGGTCGAAATAGTTTGCCGTTGTGTGCTTCCCATACCGACCCTTTAATGGTTCTGATATCAGCCCAAGACGAAAACTCATGACAGAAGGCAACTTGGTCGGATAAAGCTTCAACCGAGTATCTACCTACATTTAAATTTTTGGAGATTTGTGAAAAAAACACCGCTTCGTCGATCGTAGGCGCCCACGCGTTCTTGTACTAAATGCCAGCTTTTACTTTTCCTTATTGTTTGTAGTGTAAATTTAATAAAATAACATTTTCGTCACGGTTCCCTCTATAACTATTGAGAACTTTTACTGAATCGAAGCTCCGTTACTTTTCATTTTCACAGTCAAACAAAAGATTTTCCAAAAAATAAGTTGTTTTTTTATGAAGGACAATACACTTCACGGGAGCGTATATCCAAAAGGCTAATTCCTTCAGAAACATAAATTTTCCTTTTCTGATTAAGCAATTAACAAAAAAATAGTCTCAAGATGTCTTATATGCAATTTTAGCTATAAATGTGCTCCAGTAGAAACACTTTTTCAGCAGACTCAAACTTAATTTTTTTTCAACAAAATGCATAGTCACTTTAACAAAAGTAAAAAATTTTCGCGAATTATTACTCGGAACAATGTTGGTAGAACTTTCGCGGGCTTTCCCAGTTATTTGTGCAACCCAATATCGTGGCATTTTTAAGGTCTAAGGGGAGTTTATATTATGCTGCCTTTGTTAACCTCTCACATTGTGCAGGTTGTTTTTTCGACAAACGCGACTCAGTCTTGTTTATAGCGGTTTCTACTTATTCAGTCTTAAACATTTATTTATCGAAGCACAGCTCTTAAGCGACGTTTGGCAGACGACAGATTATGGTTAGATAAACAGTAATAACAATAATTTGTGTATTATTCTTATTATTACTGTTTAATAATTTTTATTATTAATAAGTATTAATAATTTGTGTAGGCAATTTTATTTTCTTCTAGGTAGCCATATTCTACACTCTCGATGTCTGCTTAACGTGGACACTTTATAGCGCGTAAATACGGATTATAAGACCTAAGAGCATACTTACTATCGTGTCTCAGGCCGTCCATTGTGTCTAGAAGTTCTGAAATTGCTTCCTGATGTTGGGAGAATTTCCAGTGGAATACCAAGCAGCCAATTATGTTTATAAGGTCCATCCCTCGTTTTATTGTCTGACCTTTGCCGATGTTACACGCTAGAACAAGGCTACAGCGAGCCAGCCAAATGACAAGCATGGCCTTTACGAGGAGACAGAAGACACCTCGACCGCTCATTCCGCTAGCATAACGCACAGGGAAAAAAGTGTCAGAAAAATAGCTGAAAACCATATAAGAATGCGAATTTCCGCAGAGAGATTCGAGGATCAAATCAAATGAAGCCTTCTCAAAATCTCACGGTAATTATCAAGTCGCTTCAGGACTTAGAAGAAAAATGTAGGACGGTGATCAATTAGCGACACTTTCGCCGACTTGTAATTGCATAATGACTTCTGTGACAGCCCGCGTAGGAGTTCTAATTGTATCTGTACCCCTGATATTTCAGATCAGTCAAACGAACTCTTTCGTTATCTATCAGTTATCTATGGGCTGCACTATCCAAGACTTTGTCACAAAAACTACGGGTTTATCCTACACGGGCAAACCGACATTATAACCGGTATAGGTTTGCAGTAAGATATACAATTATATGAATGGATAAAATTAACAGGCAGATCGCAGTGGTCGGATTTCTGCAACAAGTATATACATTTTACCGTCGAAAGAAGCAATTCCGAGGTGTTTGAGACTGGCAAGCATATTTCTGAATATCCAACGAGACCGCATTTCGCCTTTGACAAATAAAATCGTCATTGTTACAGGTATTTATATCACTGTAGCACCGATAGCTATTGTTATTGTATGGATGTATCGCTAGAACAGCTTGAAACACAGAGAAAGCAGGGAGCTTTACGCTTATAATATAGCGACGACAATATGCTGTCCACAGGCAATGAGAGTTCAAGCACACTGCATCTATCGCCAGTTGTCAAAAGGGAAAAAAGTCACACTGGGATCCTATAGCAATATTTCGTTAGCGGATAAAACGGATCGATGCCGTTCGCCGATGCGTGCAAAATTTACGAACAGACTCGATAACGACCTTGTCCCCTTCTTTGTTAGTTTATGGTCAACAAATAGGTCATATCCGGGTAGGCGCTAACCTACCGGGTCCTAATTTGACTCAAAATCTCTGGAGAATACGAAAGCACACTGTTGAGCATCGTTGACAAAAAGAACTCGATAATACCATCTCCATAGGAGTGCTCTCTAAATTGATGGTTGAATAAAAGTTCCGAATCGATTAATGCTAAGGTTTTGTTTGCCTAGTGCTCATTTTGTACAACCGTAGATTCAACTATGTTATTACATAGAATATAGATGTAGTTTTTACTAGCAGTGAATAAAACTCTACAAAATAAACCATGCTTGCTCGCATCGGGAACATTTTCTGACTGTTCGCTTGGATACCATTCTTCTTCAAGCTATAAAAAAAAAGCTAGAAATCTTTCGTATCAAATAAAAGATGTAATAATATGTATAAAATATAATAATAATAATAATAATAATAATATAAGTAAAAAAAAAATGATTCCAACGGCCGTATTCGGTGTTCGGTCCATATCGGCATAAATCTTTGCGCATGAATTTTGTCAGTATATTTAAATAGCAGAACCGAGTCAATCTAAATAAATGTCTCAGGCTAGATATTACTCCCTCTCGCCACACAGCGCCCCCAGCACGAAACACAGCACTTTCATGCCGGGTTTTGAGCCTACGCCAGCTCTCGGTAAACAACCACGTTACCGCCATGCTAGGACGGATGGACGAACGAACTGATACCGACTTTCTAAACGTTTGATTTAAGTGGTTACATGCAGCTGACAAAGCACACATGACGTACGTCGATCTTCGCGTGCATTAGCACGTGCTTGCTCCTCACAGCAATGGAAAGTCATCGGGAAAACTTCGTACCGCTTTTGCTAATCGCTGAACCCTTGACATTTAATTGCTCGTTCGTAACCTTTAAATCCTCACCGAGTATCGCCTTTAATCTTGAAAAAACAAATACAACTTTGGATTAATCAGGCCATACTAGCAAAACTGAATACCGCCTACCCGTTTTACAAAAGTGTATGTTGGACTACTTAATGCGCTGCACAGAGTTCAATCTCACCTAATACTCAGTCATCTGTCAAAGATTGCATACCTTTCTATGGATCCTAGTGTGCATGAATTCAAGCTAAATGCCTTTCTATAGAGGTGGTTGCGTTCCGTAAAGGTGTACTGTACTTCGTTTTACCTCACGAAGCACGTGTATATCTTCTTCAATTCTTCACAGCAACCGTGAGTACGGCTCATTTAAGCGGTCAATGTGCCGTATATAATCACCCTTCTTTGAATTTTTTTTTCGAAGAAGGCCAGCAGTCTTAAACCGGAAGAAGTTTGCTATGCTTGCAGGAAATTAACTTCAAACGTGTTGCCACGGTCAGTAGTATTGGCATTTAGTTTAGTAGTGAAATGAAAGATTCTTTTTTTTTCGTATTGGTCTACTATTTATAGCTTATATAAAGTTCTTTTTTTCATACTAACCCATTTCCGTTTTATAATAATATTGCGATCGTACGCTTGTGATTTAAAATGTTATGTAGTAAATGCAAAACGGGGTCGTCGTGAGCAGTGTGATGCAATAGTTTCTAGGAAATTTTGTTTTTATCACGCGACGTTGAACTTTTGAGGCGCATTTGTTACCTAACCTTTCGAAGCCACTAGCTTAACTTAACAATCACCGACACAAATGATGTCGATACATTTAGGGGGGACACGTGCTTCAGGGGAGGCATAGGAGGTCAGCATTAAAATAGACTTGAGAGGTGAAACTCATAAGGTTGAGAGTACTCTATATATCCTTGCTGCTCTGTCAATTAATGCCAATTACCATCATAGCGCAGCGTTGCTGGGCAATGCTAACGTTCGTGTGCTATTTCACTCTAGCAAAAAAGCAGACCGTGTACGAGGTCATGGCCGGTATAAAAAGAAAAACACAGTCGCCTCAGGCTTCAGCCGCAAAGACGCAGAAATTAGATAAGAAGAAGATTAACCCGCAGGCCGTGCCAGACAAGAAGTAAGTCGTCATATCTCAACAATTCAGATATATATATATATATATATATATATAGAAGAGTATACGCCCAGTTGATGATTCAGTTTTACGGATTTAGATAGTTGTATTACAAGACATATGTTAAAGCACATATTTCGAGTTTACATTTTTCTTTCATATTCACTCTACCAAAAAAAACGAGAAGTTACAATGGCAGCGAAATTTGTTTGCTGTGTATTTTCTAGAATGGATCCTTTCATCGAAGAGTTTTGTAAAAAATTCAAACAGCCTGAAGATTCCATCAGATGGCTTTTGTCAAATACCGAAATAAGTCTCGACGAGTTCGTTAAAACCAAATGGCAAAAGGCCCCCCTAGCCATACCCACTAAAGAAAAGGATGCAGTAAAGCTAAAGGCATTGTTCGGCTACGATGTCCTAATGCAGGTAAGCAGACTACTACAGAACCCGTCAACGCTCCATATCTATGACTTTTATCCACTTGTGGCTTCAGAGCGTTGAGCTTTGGACGCGCGTAGTAGTTTCATTTCAGTGTACGGAATTGGCGCACATATCATTGATGGCATACAATATGTGCTATGCACAATTTCCGTGACCTTCTCAAGTTTATTTGGTCAACTTGCGGCTTGTTCATTTTGTGAACCCAGCCATTTAAATAGAACAGATTACTTGTTATTGAGACGTTTTCTAACGACGTGTCTCTATTCCTTTCTTTCATATGTCTGCCATCTCTAATATAGGCAATCGCAACACGGGCGAACGTAAAAGCTCGGCTGCGTAAGCTTTTCTATCAACTGGATTTCTCCATCGCAAAGACCGTCGACGACACGTTTACGGAGTTCGAAGAGAACCCTGCAGATGATCAACCAGAATACATGACTGTTGAACAATTAAAGCCACTTATGGACGAAGGCTATACGATTCAGTTGTACCAAATAGCTCGTTTTCAACCTGGATTACACGCTCTGGTCGAACCCTTAGAAACGTTCCTGGGGCGTCTCGTGAATATCAATGGCTATGTTACACCCGCTGGCTGTCAGATGCGGCCCCTCCGTTATGACAATGAGGATTATTTCGTTATTCAGACAGAGGGATCTGAGATATGGAAGTTATACAAAGCTCAAGTGGAGCTTCCTATTATGTTCTCCGTTGACCCACTGAATCGGAATGAACTGGGTGAACCGACCATGATCGTAACCCTCAAACCCGGAGACGTTCTTTACGTGCCGGGAGGAACACCTTTCGAATCGAAGGCTGGCCCAGATGCCCGAAGTTCGTACGTGATCCTGTCCTCAAACTGTGGCAACTCCGTTGGAGCGTTCGTGAAATATTCAATAGATATCTTACTTGAACGGCTGGAGGTGGAAAGCGTAGAGCTTCGTCGAGGACTACCGGTAGGTTATCACAATTTGTCAAGTGCTGCCAAAAAGGAAGCTTACGCAAATGCCCTCCTAAAAATGGGCGAAGCTATCCGAGCGAAAGAAGAACTCACCGAAGAGGAAAAACAGCCTTCATTGGACTTCATGGTTGGCCAGTTTATGGCGCAGAGATTGCCGCCATTCGGGGTGAAGCGAATCCACGGTGACGTCGAATACACGGAAAAGACCAAAGTCCAACTTCGCAATAAAAACCATTTTGCATATTACAATCGAGTGAAGCAAGACTACGCCGACGCTGACGAAGGCGACAAGGACAATGACCTACATTCAGGTGAAGACGACGGCGAGCTTGCTAATGAATCAAACGACGAGGCGAACTCACACAACGTTGATGCAAAAAACAACGGTGAACAAGCAGATAATCAGACGCTCATAGAAATGCCTGCGCACGATCGAAACGATAGTGATGAAGTCCAACAAAAGGACGAACAAAAAAACCCTTCAAAGGATCAGAAACAAAATGAGAAAATCAGCCAAGGCCCCCATTCTACGCAAATTGTAGCGAAAAACAAACTTGGTCGAGCTAACAGAAAGGCCCAAGAAGCCGATTCGAGCTCAGAACAGCTAGCTGATAAGATGAAGACAGAGAATCACCGCGTATCTGTTTTCTCCGTTGAAAGTAGAAAGTCCGAAAACTCCGAAGAGACTCGAAGTGAAGTCGTTGTCATGTCCTCAATGTATAACGACATTCACGAACGTCAGGACTCGTTTGATGGCGAGTTTGAAGATAAAATGATAACCTTGGATATCAAATATAGGCCTATACTCGATCGACTTATGGCAGCCACAGAGCCACTAACAATAGCTGAGCTCAGCAAAGGATTTGAAAGCACTGTCGATACAAGAAATCTCATAAGTGTTTTTGAGAACTTGGGCGCTATTCAGATCTTATGAACAATCTAAGCAAACAGTTTAGTCTCAAGAAAGCCTCGAACGGCTCAAAAAGGGTTCTCAAGTAATGAAATGATTATATAAATATAGTTCCTTAAGGATTCGGTTTTTATATGAGTGGTAGCAAACTCCTGTTAATCTTAGAAGGTATGATACTGCAAAATCTCAGAGAGATCAAATTGTTATTCTTTAGGTAGGCATATATATATATATATATATATATATTCACTTTTTAATCAAACAGGGCCTCTAAACCACGGAGCCCAAGACAATGTTCAGGCACCACGAAAGTATCTTGTACATAAAGTTGATTTTATTCGGTGAGATAAATAAGGAAAAGGCATTTGTACTTAGAGTTTCAGCCCTGTGCTAAAAACACCCTTGACTAATTCGTCTCATCCATTTTGTTACATGTGTGATAACCTGAGACATTATAACCGATATCTGAGACGAAAACTATAAAATGGTAGTAGTCGATGATACTTAAAATCAATGCCCTTGCAACAAGCGGTAATCATGCACACATCCTTCGATTTGCTGCTCGGCTAACTTCCGGCAAGAACAATTAACTTCTTGGCCGGTACGATCTAAATTCCGAAAGAAAAACTACTTTGAGGCAATGATTTAGGAATATCATCATGCAGTCCATACTGTTATTAACATTGGAAACAGTAACAAACTGTGTTTGGAATAAACTATTGCCGTAAATGTCATGAAAATGCACATTAACAGAATGATTTAAATTAGATATAATTAATCTTTGCACTTCATCAGTAGCTGTGTAATTCATTGATATTTTCCTGATAAAATAGATTAAAGTTACATGAACACTGTTACCGACCTGCGTGTTCCTGCTATGAAAGCGATGTCCGGAAACTTGCCGAAGATCTGGATAAAGCAATAGCAAAACTTTGAGCAGTTTTACTTTCTTGGTCATGTATTTTTTTGTTCATATAATTGTACAACATATAATACAAAGACAACTATAGATAGGTAAGTTTTTTAAATAAAGGTGATCATAATCTGTAAGTTCTACTGCTGTCTGTTGGGCGTAACCGGCGTGATCACGGCTATAGAAGCTCCCACACATAAAGTTCACGTTCTGGGGATATTTATATTTATTAGTTATATTTCCTATTCGTAATGATTTTAAATCTATTATATTTTCAGGCCCTGACAAATAATGTTTTTATATTGAATATAATCATGAAGTCATAAAACAAGAAAACGAACAATCTCTAACCATGGTAACTATCTTTATTTCATCACAACTCACATAAACAAATCTAAATCTATAAGTTTGTTTTTCTTATTCTGCTTATTACCATTATTTTGAACTACTTGTAAGGACATTCAAATTGACCAAGAATTGGCTGAGAACCTGATCACTAAGTTTAATATTTATAAGGATATCTTACAGTTGTCTTAAGTGGCAATTTAGGTTTTCGTGATTTGCTTTATTTTTTATCTGGATTAATTAGATAGTAAAAACAAATCATCGTCCAAACAAATGAACGCCTAAGACAGATAAGTAACTAAGCAGGTGTGCAACACGTATCCGTTGAAAAACAAGAAAAGAATGAAGTGTATATAATAATCTAACACGTCTTTAATCGTCGCATAGGTGAAAACGCATAATATTGAAAAAGGTATCTTAGCAACAGACATAACCAATGAAAAAAACTATTAAAGCCTTTTCCTGGAGTTCCTATTTGCAGGAACTATTTCTACTACTGTAACACCTTTCATGTACAAAGATCGTATTACATCATACAACAATAAGTAAGTTCGCAATTTTTTTCTATAGATATTTTATCCACTTCTTTTCCCTGTGTAGCATTCAATTGTCTAAGGTGATTCCGCCTAGGAGTGTGATGTTCGATTACTTCATAAGATATGCATCTTCGATTTCGACGAGTCACTGCTCTTATTTTTTTCGTCGTTTCATGATTACATATCGAGTGCTAGGTGGATGTATCAATAGAGAACGTAGGATTTGCTTCAGGTAAATTTTCGCGGGTCTTCCCATTCCTGTTTCGTCTGCTACGCCATCTGCTCTTTTTATAAATACGCGCAGCCTGTCCGTTTTCTCGAATTGTCTATTTGCAAAGTACGACGATTTGACTGACTGGCTAAGTAAACGCGACCAGGTAGTCTTGTGTGTTAGACACCCAAAGCAGTCGTAGCATTGTATGCGTGCGTGTTTTTGTATATAATTCGTGCGTGAAGTTCAACAGGTAAGTTCATAATGTTTGCAGGAAAGTAAGAAGATTATGATTATTAAGCAGACTTTACTGGCCCGATTCAATGGTGCCTCTATGAAGTTAGGGTGCCATGTACACGTTGGAATCCCAATGCTCAAAATCTCTATTTGTAGTTGTATCTATTCTAGCCGTGTGGTACACTCTCCTGGGCTGTTGTCATGATGTGTTACGTAAATCGGTATAACATTCATTATCGACTCAGCTGAATGCTTATTTGCTGCTACTTGGTTGCGGAAAGACTTATATTTCTGATAAACAAGTTGTGTGTGTAGCAGGGCGTCAAAAACTATAGCTTTTGATTCCATGAACGCAAAATACAACATTTTCTCTGTTTATATACCAGACATACATACAAGAAGCAGTTGGGTTGGGACTACATCCGCAGTTTTCATTCTAGCGAAGCCTTCTCAGTGGAACGTTGTAACGCATATTTAGAATTATAGCACTGAAAGCTGGGTAACACACAAATTATAATATTGAATATCATAATCTTTCAAGTCGTAGGATAGGATTGGATCATGCTACATAGCTTTACTTTCGCATTTGCCGGTCAACGTGTTTTTCTCGAATCTTTTTATACAGTACTAAGTGAACTAATTCGTAGTGTATCTCTACCAGATTGATTTTAGAGGAAAAAAATTATCGTTCTATGCTTTGTGGTAGGAGGCCTTACAGGAATTTATAGTTTAGCACTGACGTATTGTTTTTCATGTAGTTACAGAATGGACCCGCAGGACATTATCAAGTTAGAGGCCCTTGTCGAGCTCGTGAAATCGAAGCCAGAAACACTGTATACGCCAGAGCTCGCGTTTTTTAAGGTATTGAGAAATATTTCTACATTCGCTTTCGTTATTTCGTTTAGTAACTGTAACTTCAACTGGTACATTAATATCGTTTTGTTGTAAGTATATAACCCACCAATAACATACGTATGTATCCTGTGATTTGTGCTTAAGCTTCGGTGGATCAGTGATACATCACAATTTTAGCAATGGATGTGTAATAAAACGACGGAAGAACAATAGTGGCGTGTCAAGTTTAGATAAAATAGAAAAAACTATACGAGCATAGATAATATATTAGTAATAAAAAATCATATCCGTAAGCGGAACCTTAGACAATTAAGTGCTGCAGAGAAAGAAATAGAAAAAAATATAGAGAATTGTGGGAAACTGACTTCTTTATTTATACATTGTTGGCCTAACGTTGGGTGTTATAGAGTTACTTGGAGTCTCTGGAAGCAAAGCTGCCAGCCCGACCTAACGAAGCACAGTCGACTGCCAGTGCTCCGGAACCTGCGGCGGCGAAAACTGAAGAGTCAATGAAGGGTGAAGATGAATCAGAAGAAAGTGAAGTTGGTAAGCTCTTCGTTTTGAGAAATAAATTGCTGTTTTTCGGTATTAATAATTGCAACTAAAAGCTTGCTCTTTTTTAATAATACCTTTGATTGTAACATACAGAGCTGGATGAGTCCGGAGTTGTTCCAGAGGATGACGATCTCGAGCTCCCGATGGGAGAACCAGATGTAGACTCTTCAGAAGCAGATGAGGAAAAAATCTCTGAGGTATCTACAACAGACCTAACAAAACCTTCAAAATAAAAATATTACCGTTAGAACTACTTGGGTAATTTGAACTCCATAACATTTATGAATAAGTAACAGCTTCACTGTTTAATTGCTTGTTTTTTTAGCTCCGAGGCCAAGCGGCTGAAGCAACCGGCGAGGGCAATTTAGACGCCGCGCTGAGTTTATATACGGAGGCTATAAAACTCAGCCCGAAAAGCGCTGCGCTATTCGCAAAGCGAGCTCAGTGGGTATTCATTAAATACATGTTTTAGTGCTTACATTAATAATTTTGCTTACAAGGACTATTGGTTGCGGTTCCACTACAGCATTCGATGTTTTCAGGATTTTACTTAAAATGAAGAAGCCTAAAAACGCAATCAAAGACGCTTCCAAAGCGATTGACCTCAATCCTGATCAACCTTTGGCATACAGAATCCGAGGGCGGGCTCACGGTTTATTAGGTGAGTTAGTTTTTTTTTGTTCAACCGGATTCCGGATTACCTCAGATTGCCTAAGGACCTGTGGAATGTGCATCGCGTGATGCGGGTTTACAAGTCACTTAACTAAATTATCCTGTCTTAGGTCATTGGGAACAGGCTGCGAGCGACCTCAACACGTCGTTGAATATTGACTATTCTGAAGAGGCTAACGAATGGCTGAAGGAGGTGGCTGGCAACGTAAGCTTACTCAACAATCTTTTTTGATTCGATAGTTCTAGTCGAAGTCCAAATTTGGTAAAAGACAATACTTAACCAGATCTTTATCATATCAAAATGCATACATTTATTCGTGTTTTGTTTTCTTCACGCAGGTATGCTGGAAGTTTTCATTTACAAAAATATATCCAAACTGTTAAAGCTATTTAACAATTGTTGATAGGCGAAGAAGCTCCACGACCATAAGCGGAAGCTCGAGCGCAAACGTGTGGATAAGGAAGTCCGAGAACGACAAGAACGAGTTCGGCGAGCTCAGGAAGAACGCAAAAAGGCCGAAGGAACGTTCTCCGGTTCCCCTGGAGGTTTTCCAGGAATGCCTGGTGGTTTTTACGGCGATTTGCAGAAGCAACTAGCGGAGCTCTTCAAGGACCCCGAGGTTATGAAGGCATTCCAAGATCCAGAAGTAGCACAGGCCTTCCAGGATATCACGACTAACCCCGCAAACATGATGAAGTATCAGGGCAATCCGAAAGTGATGGCGCTTGTCACGAAATTGATGGGAAAGATGGGCATCGGTGGCGGAGCCGGCGCTGCCATGGGCGGTGATAACAGAGGTGGAATGGGAAATATGTTTGGTTAAATGTCATGGACTTACTTTGTATTAGTGTGTCTGTCTGTGAGTGGGCAGAACAGACTGGGTATGCAACGACCCTTGTCACTGAAAGTTTCACCTATAATAAAATGGAATGCCAATTGTGTATTATCACTCACAGTATCAGAGGCGCAAACAGCAATGCGCGTATATGATAACACAGAAAGAAGACTTTGCTAGAAAAATGCTAGACGACTCTTCTCAAATGAAATAAAATGTCAGTCTTTTTTGATTCATGAAGTCTTCTTTGGGTGTTCCTTGCTTTTACAGGCCTACGTTAAGAATTTCCCTAAACGAAAGAGTTATGTGATAGGTAAACTTTTTTTTATAGAACATTATAATACTGTATTTCACTTCTGAACCTACTGAGGGATACGGGAATTTTAATTTGTTACTAGTATTAGTTTTACTTTGTGATGCATGGGAAGCATAATAACTATATATCTTAAGCACATACAGCCCCAATATGATCGGATGAATGGAGCTCGGTCTGATATATCTATATGTGGCACAAGTGTGTAAATTGGATAAGCTCTTTTTTAGGCCACCATGGCTATGAACCGATGCGCCTGCGCTGTCTTCGAAGACATTGGTGAAACTGTGGGAATGATAATGATATATAGTGCTCTTTGGCGTGTACCTATAAGCACAATGGTAGGTTAATTGAAGACACTACTACAATGAAAGGACAGTTTTACATCGTTTATTGGTAAATGGTCCCTTGTCAGGTTTTTATCGGTTACGTAGGGTTGAATGAACTTTGGGTTGGGACAGTAAGAAGCCCACATTGTTACAGCTTAATTGATCATGGCATAATACTATTGGCGTTTGAAAACTAGGTGTTTAATTAGCGGCGGTGTATCTTCATTACATGCGCCTAGGCTTGGTTCACATCAAATTCGCTACAGTGAGTTATACTTATATCGTGCTTATGTAGGCCTGCGTAACCAGGACGCTTCATAGGTCTGTTCGAAAACCCCGCACTAGTCCAACGACTTCCATTCCGGCTATAATCTCTAATTAAGGGCAAGTTTATCGAAAACTTTTTATTAGAAACTTTATTAAAAAAAAAAACCGAAAATACGATTCAGAGGTATTAAAACTGATGCAACAGTATTCGGAGGTGTCTAGTCTGCGTCACGTGCAAATTTGTGTGTCATGTGACTTAAATATGTTACAAATTACCTTAAATCGCCAAAGCAAATCCGTTGTTTATATGCCGATACTGTATTACTATGGGAGAAGTGCTGTGGTATTATCATTTTTTATTTTATTCCGGATTTTCTTCTCTCCAAGGATCAAAATGAATGATGATGAAATGGTCGACTATGAAGTAACTATTTGGTAATCACAAATACACGTCCTTTTTTGACTATTGAAAATATGTTTTTCAACAACTAGAAATAAGGTTTTTTCTTTCCGAATATTTCTTTTAGACCATCTTTTTAGCCGGTAAACTTCAAGACATTTTAAAGACAAATTGACCTCTTATCTCTGGCAACACACGACCTTCATTAAATGCTAGGTTATTAATCATATAATATTTCGGTATGCGTAAATTCTTCATACGCCTTTCACGCTATCGTTTCACGATAAGTACTTGCTTTGGTTACCAAAAGTATAACAATTAGCAAAGTTTGGTAATAACGAAGTAACAGTGAAGACCGCACAGTCATATGCACCCATATGTGGCACAAAATCACCCTTGAGGACATTCACATTAGTTGAAAATTGGTCATAACAATGAAACTGGCTTTCGAATTTTGGTGAGATCTGTTTTAATCGTCACATAAGCTAAGTTATGCTATGCATGTTTACGCACCACTTAAACGTATCTTACAGCGCTCAGACTACAGAGAAGGGGTAGGTGCTTGTGCCAGAATATTCTTGAAAATATAATGGAGATCTGCTGTGTGCAAGCACAAATGTTGGCTCCTCTAGGGCTTCACTATTTCTCGTGTATTAAATTCAGGCATGGTTCAGCCGACCCTAGAAAACGACGTGTGGTACAATCTAACTGGAAATGCTCCTAACACAACCTGACGCCGGCTTATTGCTTGTAAATTCGAAATACATAGCAACTGTATATATAACGAGGTATATATCCGTTGCTCTTGTAATTACTGTTTTACAGAGATGTAAGTGTACATGTAACAGCATTCTGTTGCGCTATATACATTAGACGTACACACCAAGTCCAGTTGAGACCTAAACAATACTATGAACTGCTTTTAAAAAAAATTTAAATTAACTTTACTAAAAAGAACACAGTATGGATTGTTCAAGTTCAATAATGTGTTTAAACCAATTGAAAATCAGAAAATAGCATAGTGCTACATTGCCTTCAATATGTCAAATAAACGTGCTATATTCGTTTTTGTTTTGAACCCTATGTTTGGAAAGGTATCCCTGTTCTGCAGTGAGAGATTTAAGCTCGTTTTTGTCTACAGTAGTGGGGGTTGCCTTTTATCTATGCGTGTGAGTGACTTTTTATTTTCGATACTGTAACGAAAAACCTAATAATAATTATTATAGTAATAGTATAAAAAGTATTTCTGATTTCTAACGACGAGTAAAGCTCACAACTTTGAAGAGCAAAATCTTCCAATATCTATGTAAGATGTAGCAATTGCACACATTTAGTTCACCAGTTGCTTACAGCTTAATATTTTAACATGGTTTTTCAATATCCATCAGTCGCCATCAGTACATAATTAAAGACATCATTGAGATAAATAACAGTATAAAGCAATAGAAGTCATATATATGTATATTGCCGAAGCCTCAAGTGAACAGGATGTCGAAAAGCTGGATTGACTATTAATTCTGATTTTAAAATAGAAAAATAAGAAAGGTATGGTTCGTTTATTGAGAATTCGTCGGCTTTGCGGACCGTTGTTTGTATAGTAACCCGCGCATTTCCCAATGGACTTGTGATGCCCAGCGATGTAGGCTACAGTGAAAATCTGTGAGTCTGGACCACTCAGTTTTGTGCGTGTCTGTTGTACATCATAGCGGTTAAGATCGAAAAATTCACTGTTTAGCCTTGTAGTTGTGGTGTTTAATACTTCAAAAGATGCCAAGAGACGTAAGAGTGGTATTGAAACTCAGTACCTGCTTCTATGAAGCGTCAAAAATTGATACTTAGTACTTCAACATTAAACAGCGGTTTTACTTTGGATAGTAGTCCTATTTTGAGTGGCAGTTCGACTTTGGACAGCGGTCCTGTTTCGAACAAGTTTTTTTCGACTCATAAGTGCTACCCTCTAGCTGGATAAGTACTTGGGACTCTGTAATATTGTTACCTATTATCAGCGTTTCCAGCAACTTCCAATACGAGTTGCACAATCTCACAACTTTCTCGTTAGAAAGAGAAGCAGATCCTAAATTAATTCAGTTACTATTTAACTCAACGTGCTTGATATTTGTAAGAATCACTTTACACGAATAGAAATGGTCGACAGCGTCTCTGTTGCTAAACATACCAACAACAAAATTGCACCTGGCTTTCTGTGATTCAGCTGGAATCAAACAATCTTTTATATACTAACTCGGGGCCTATGTAGGTGGGGAATATACTGAAATTTAGCTAAACCATATTATTAAAACTCGCTGAGAAAAAAAATAGCCATTTAACAATTTCAGATTTCTACTAGATAATATATATAGGCCCGCCAACGTCATATATATATAAACAAAAGAGTTATATCTATACATCTTTTCACCTTGTACACACACGGTAATTAATGCTTCTCGCCTGTCTTTATCATGTTTTGGTCAGATTTGATCACCACTTAATCTTTGCAGATCAGGCCGTGTTTTCTTTACATATTCCTGTTACATTATTTTGTTTCGGCTTATATGTTTACCGATGTAAAAAAAATCGACTGTCGTATAACAACACGCACGCGTTGAATCAAAACATAAAGTTATAGTTTGAAGCTAAGAGAAGTGGACTTTGTCCCTTTGCTCTCACCTCCTTCAACGCTTGTCGTCTTTTTCGTCTTATCAGTTGGTCTATTTGACCTCTTCAAATCACTTCTTCACTACCCCCTTTTTCATCACGCGTTTCGTTAACTGCCATAGAAGATCGTTCAATACACTGACAATAAACATCTTATTAGGCACTACACGTTATACGGGCTTTAGCTAGTCGGAACAGCTTTGAACGTCGAGCATCCAAAGCAGGTGGTCAGAGCATTAGTGGTCAATATATAGTCTTCAGATACTCAGATAACAATGTCGACGCTCAAGTCTGATTAGATAAACAAAGCTAAACTGAAACGAGAACTGATTCCTGAAAGAATGCACTATAACGTAATCTTTGCCTCTTTGTTATAATGCAAAAAAACAATATAGTTGGCGAAAAGGGGGATTAGTGAAGGAAAAGTATCGAAGTGAATCGGGTAAGTAAATTAAACATAGATAACGAAAACATTCTATTAGGTTAACATTCTCGCATGACAACAGAAGAGAACTGATAGGAAGATTTTGATGAAATATCTAAATAGCCAGCAATTTATGTGTCAATATTCCACTGCTGCACTCAGACGAAGATGAGCCTGAAATAATAAACGTGTGATACGCAAACAAGTCGCCATCTGCCATTGCCATAAGCGTTAATAACAAAGGAGATCGATGGCACCTAACAGGGCTCGTCGGAAGTATTCGATATGATAAAGTTGGCAGTAGTAAGGGCGAAGGTTGTCATTTTCAGTTTCGAAATAGGGTGTTGACTTTGACTCACTTCTTGTATCTCCTTCAGGAACCAGCTAATCTTGCTTCTATTCTAGTTCAAGTTAGTGTTTAGCTTAAATAAGTGTATCAAATAGAATACAAAGAGTTAAAAAGTTCGGCTTCATGGAGCTTCTATAGCAAAACGGCTTGTCTGCAATTCTGTGAAAAACAGATTACATTCATCTAAAGCCATTATTCGAGGTGAAGTATAATAACATAAATCAACAGTGCACAGTACGGTTGATTTAATCTGTTGAAGACTCTAGAGAAACCAACCAATTGATTACACCCATATTCGGTAAACCTACCTAGTACAGCCGTTTCCACATAATTGTCAAATTAAAACTCATAACAAATGATTGATATCGCCACATACAGTGTAAATTTCTGTTCAGCCGAATACATACATCATTTGAATACTCGCCGTATGTACTAATGTACCAGAAGGAGCCTATTATTCTCTTTTTCAAAAGATCTTGATTTGATAGTGCTTGATTCGGTCAGTCTTTGCGGAAATTACAAAATATATATATACGTGACACTTCAGTGCGTTATATCTAAAGAGGTGGTCTCTTGAAGATATTCACATAGTAGGAGAGTCTAAAAGCGTAAAAAAATAATAACCTGCGTTTGAGCACTCGACTTTTAGGGGCAACTTTTAAGAGCATGACCCGATGTATGGACTTTAAAAAAGCCGAGGCGGTCCGTAAGTGAATTGCACATTGAAAGTATCTAGTATGATAGACTTGCTACTTAACGTTAGGTGTGCGGTAACTCGATAACGCCGAAATGAGCTGAGGAACGGTTTCGGTGGCTTCATAATTAATGGGGCAAATTTTCAACGAGGACTTGCGTTGTCCGTCTAAGAAAAATGCAAAGAAAAAACATGCGTGAGCCCTGTACATTAATTCAACTATTCGATGCTCAGTAGGACTAACGAAACAACAGCTGCCTTTCTTTTGCCCACCCAAGCAGGGCTTGGGTGTAAGGAAAAACTATGTAGTCCTTATTCACGTCTGCTGATTCGCTGGTGAAAATCATGAGTTTTGAGGAAGTTACGATTCTTCTAACTTATTTGGTGCCGTGTACTCTTATTGGCCATCCATATTTAGATTGAACTAAAACAATGTTATAATATCCATAGGGAAACAAAACCGATGCTATTATGGTCACTTGATTTATATATATATATATACATTTTTTTTTATTTGAGTTATATCAGTCGTTTGCTTAAAATGAGATTTTGTGCGTGTGCGAGGTGTTTGAAAGGACCTCATTCGGAACCAATAGTCAAACATTATGAGGCCTTGTAGACTTATTTTGGTAGGTATAGTTTCCCCAACAGAACTTAAACCTGCAATCTTGCGATTTTAAGCCAAATCCCTTGCCAAGATAATAAGGATGCATACTTAAATTGGAGACAAAAAAAAAAGTATGTCAAAAAAAAGTGAAAAAACTTAATATTACATTGCAGCGCAGAACGACCTGGCATATATATATATATATATATATGTATGTATGTATGTATGTATGTATGTATGTATGGTGTTATACTTGAACACGTAAGGGTGCCCCTGAAGTCTTATAGCTCTCTTTATTGGACTAATTCTTTTCTTCTTAACTTTGCATTTTTAAAGCAAGAATATTAAGTAATTGCTCGCTGGTCCTATAATAATGCGAAATTTATAAACTACTTTATGAACACGTGAAAAACAAATATCATAGCATAAGTTTGTTTACCGAATAGTTCAAACAACAACTTTGTTGGCTTCTTGGATTAAACTGATTTGAAGTGGATCACTGGAATTTTTTTTTACTATTTTTATTATTTCGAAAACTGTAATGTTAATTTGACCAGACGTTAGTTTTTTTTCTACACTTTTTACAGGAATCTCTTATATGTATCTATGAGAAGCTTATAGAAAATGAGGTGAGCTACATTTTATTTGGATTTTTGTCACAATGTGTTTTCCACTGAGAACATGGTAACTGAACCTGAACATGGAGGTCTATGTAGGGAAAATATTCTTGATATGAATCGAAAGCTTTCGCTGAGCTCAATAAAATACAATACATGCCTTTATAACGGAGTCTGTTTCAACTTTAAAGTGCCCTTCGAAGTTGTGATAACTTGATATAGTGCTCTATGTAAAAGAAATTGTTCTTGATACCAATCGAAAACTGTCGACAGGCTGACCAAAATTCTGTATACAAAGTGGATATTTTGGGGTTAAAATAATTTTAAAACATTCGTTGGGAGGTTCGTTTTGCTCACGTGACAGTGAAATGAAAAAAACATTTCGAGCTGTTTTTAAATGCTTCTTGAATTTGAAAAGCTGGAATATTGGAAAGTTGCAGCGTCTGACACGACGAATAGTTTAGTTCAACCTTTTTTTTCGAAAATATTCCCTTGAGCGTATTTCAGAGAACTGATAAAATGTCGAGGGCATTTTCTCCAATTATTTACATTAATCGATACATTTTGACAAGCTTGGTAACAATGCATTCTATTTTCCTCTAGCTAAAATTGATAACGACAACGTAAAAAGCGCCAAAAGCTTTTTCGCATAGGTTACAGTGGGGTAAGAATGTTTTACATGGAAGTCTGTGCAGGCATTGATGTTCGTCGATGAGCTAAATGTGAAATAAAATACACAGCAGCTTTCGTATCGAAAATAGCATTCCAAAAACAGAATCAATAGGACAATCAGAATGTATCAAATATTTGTGTCTTCAGTCAACATAATATCCGTAATTATTTATTAACAAATTAAAATGAAAAAATCCTTAAGCCTTGCTAACGTCCCAGGTACAGAATTGGCAGGTGAGACGACCCTGCAAACGGCAACCTCTATTGAAACCAGCCGAATACCAATTCGATTAATGTACGTCCCTCAGAAATTGCCGACGTCCGATCGACAGTTCCAGAGTTAACTGGACTTCCTGGCGAACATATTAGAATTGGCTCATAAAATAATTACAAAAGGGTAACGGGTTAGCTGCCGCAGGACAATTGCAATGGGATGACTATTGCCGCATATTTATTTCTGTCTATGTTAGATTGTATGCAACACTGACAAAATAGCGACAAAAGAGGCGCAGGGGAATCCCGCAAGTCCATCTAGAATATCTAAATATAATAATGAGAGACACTCTTCAACAAAACGTTAGCTCTATTTGCTCAAACTTTGCCTAGTGTATTAAAGGTGAACTTTAAGACCTCCACGTTTTATGTAGGCCATGTGTTTCAGTACGCAGAACGCCAAAAATCATATGATCAGATCGGACGTGACGCAATTAAAACACATTATCAGCCCACTATTTGGATTGTAAAGTGCCATTGATTTGTAGGTGCCTTGTATCGATGTTAAGTGATACAAGGCTACATCAGACAAACATTCATACATTAGTCACATATATCTTCCTAAATAATAATGATACATATTTATTTAATACTACGCGTTCTTGTAGAACCTGTTGTCTGTAGCTATAAAGGTCTATGTGCATTATCCATGTGTGAAACAGGTTAATTCTTCGTTTGTTGGACAATTCACGATCTGCGAGAATTCGACTTTTCAGGTCTTCCTTATTGTAGGGAAGTCACCATTATCTTGTCTTTAATGGGATCACACCGTATATTGCTTTATATTAGCCGTTCGCTGGGACGGACAGCTGAATTTTGTGTCTTGACTGTTTCGTTAGTGCTATCTCTGGCTTCATCAGTCCAGCTACTTTTGCGTCATGCTGTCGGATGCCCACAGTGATACGTCCATCTCGATGGAAGTTGATATTTTGGCCAGACGGTATGCAGTCACGATGATCATAAAGGTAAAAAAGGTATCTGGCATCCTCTCGTATGGAATTAACTTAATTGCTTGCAAATTTAGAAGGCCTGCAGTTTAATACCGAGTGGTTTAATTTGCGCGAGCATCTAGGGGACACCGGCCGGCTGCCTTCTTTCTTTCGGTCTATAGCTCCCAAAACAACGTAACCTGAGGCTGACGTAGATTACTTGCGTTAAAGAGCTGCTCGTATGCGAAGTTGACAAAATAAAGGGGTGTATTACTGCAATATCTATATCGGGCGTATCGGGGTTTATTGTTACGTAACAATCACAGCGATAAGGTAATAACTTAAACTATGATTAATTGCCGGCGTATGAGTTACCTAATTGAATTTCATGTATGTATTTTGAATAGTGCGATGTTTTCGCAAAATAATTGCTAGGTGCGGTACTACAGTTAACTGTATGAGGAAAGTTAAAGGGCTTATTATAACTAGAAAGACGCATATTTTTGTAGAAGCATTGATTTAGTGTACTCTTCTAACTGATTAGAAAACGGGCCTCTGAAAAAATATTATCTTAAGTTACAATTAACAAATAACACGAAAGCCCCATCGTGAAACACTCGTTACAGCAAAATGCACAAAATGGCGACACTATGGGAAAAAGAGCCACTAGAAATCTAGCTTCTCTGTTGCAATGGCCGTTGTGATTTATGATTTCTGGTCTTAAAATATAATAGATATGAGCAGAAAAATTCAACAGTGTAGTACTATGTATGAACATGTAATTCGTTGGTGATTAACCATTTTACGCGTAAATGGAATTAAGCGGAGATTCAATCCAACGCCAAAAAACAACGTTTTGGGTTCTACGTGCTGTACTGCTGTCAAAAATTTCCTTCGACTGATGAAAGCTCTATTTGATAGCCGATTAAAAGCATCTTTCTGACTATTTTAAGAAATAATCATTTACCATAATTAAATGGCTCGAATGCCGATAGCTGAACTGATATTTATTCGTTCCATTATTCAACAAAAGCGATTTCCACCCAAAATACTTGCTCCCAACAAACTGCTGTAAATCCGTATGAGGTCAATTTACAATATGGGCAAAAACGGGCTCACAGTGGGCAAACAACGGCTACAGTGGTTTAGGATTAACACATACGAGAGACCGCTATCATATCAAGATATGTATATAAATAACGCTGTAACACCGGACATGAAACTCGAAACACGTTTGTATTCGGTTGGATAACAAACGTATTCATAATTGACTAAGATTTTTTTTTAATTGAAGACCTACTTTGGCCGTGAGCTGACATTTCACTTAACTGTTCTCCCAACTTTGCCTCTCCCTCTGCCCTTTCGTATTTACGGAGTTGCCGTCAAATCTGACCATAGTAGCTCTGCGTCCACGGTAGAGACCCATTGACTCTGTACATATCGAATGAGTATGACAATGGCGATTACACTTATTGCACAGCGGACCCCGTGATTATGCAGCGCTAACGTAACCTACAGCCACTCCATAATGATGTCGGTTGTGGTCCTAGGCAATAAACGTCAATGTTTTGTACTTTCTGCTGAGGTATAGAGTTCGATATCTGCTCAGTGCTTGTTCATTGCCGACGATTGCAGACGATTTGCCTGACTTGGAAGCGGCGGAAGGGATGCTAGTCCGTCAACCCCCTTGTATAGCCCTTTTAGTCTCGCATACACTAGTCCAGGCGCTCACCTGAAAATTATCTGTAACTGTCTTAAGTAGTACATATATTTGCGCCTTTTTGTATTTTATATAATATGCTTTTCAGAATCGTTCCATTCTGTACTCCGCCTAATCTTGTTTGTTTTTCTGTTGCTAATATCCTAGCATTACCTAAAGATATTCTAGTTTCGGTCCAAGCTTTTCCATCGAAATGAACTCAATTGAACCTTCGTTCTAGGCCAGAATCGTCAAATATCGCTATAAGACATTATTATCATAGTCATACCAGACACAGAACGCACTTTTGGATTAAATCAACTTCGCACAGCTCTTTAAACATTATGAGCAGCTGTTAACGTTTATCACTACAGGTTTTCTTTTGTTATTCATAAAAAGAAAAGAAACTTCAGACACTAGTTCATATTTTAAATTGCCTTTTATTAAATGTCAACTATCCTTGATAAGCTATTTAAAATCGGCATTTAATTGGTAGAGTTACTTGTAGACTACAATGCATAGATTCTTCAGACAGCGTTATTTGGATCAGGAGATCAAACATGGGCTTCACAGCGGACAACTCCATAACCTAACCCTCACTCGAAACCTGGCATCGGACGATTGTTGTTCACGTACTCAGTTTCTGTCGGAGCTCATAAAAATGAAGACCACGCTATTTAACACGTGTGAGGTCGCTGCTGAAGCCATGTTTTCTTTATAAAAGTCTCGCATCCCGTTTCCGTTCTCGCTCTCACAATGATACAGGCAAAAGCTGGACTCGCTGTGCTTGGACGGGACGTTCATCTGAATCATATCACATGTCGACCTTGTGTGCAATAGAAAAAAGTATCAATTAATTTTACTATTTAGCAAGTTTGGGATGCATAAACTACTCAAACTTTAGTCGATATTATGTAACGCAGAGACCTTAATCGGTTGTTAGAGAAATTGTTCAAATATAGAATCAGCTCGTGGTCCCAGTTAAAAAAGACTCAGTTCTGAAGTTGATACTTTAACCTAACTGAAAAACACGGTGGCCTTGAGCAAATTATACCAAGAATTAGTCAACGTTGACTAAATGTTTTCTTTTTTAAGATTTACTCCGCATTAGATTTACACTTAACAGCACTACGAACTGATAGGAGAAAGAGGCCGGAGCCATCGTTTCATCAGGCGGACGTCACACTGATCAGGCTTTATATCTCCTTAGACGACCTATCTCTTTGCACGAAAGTGGGGCCCTTCTGCATTCCCTGCACGTGACTGCAAAGCATCCTCTGCCATGTTGCTCAACGTCTCGTGCATGGGGCTAGCCGCTCTTGTTTTTTTACGATTTTCTTTGCAAAAGTGCCACTTGCTCCTCAGCTCTTTCGGGGTGTAAATTTCCTTACGCCACTTCCTTGGAACGAATCTGATTTCTCCTATCATGGATCCTTTCTTTTAGTGTGGCTAGGTTCTTTACAGGTCGTCAGCGTCAGGTGTGTTGTATGTTTCGAACCCGCAGTGCAGAAGGAACGGATGTTTGATGGGGGTTTGGTGGAGATAGCTTTAAAAACTCTGTGACTCGTGAGGATTTTACGTAAGTGAACTCTTTAATGAGGTGTATAGTTCAGGTTCTTATACTACGGGTGGTGTCCCTGGTCGTTGCTCCTGGAACAAAATTAGATGTTGACTTCCATTTTTCTTACCGCATTCTCAAAGCTTTGCCTTTAGCATCACGTCGGGTCGTGTCGAAGCATGTGTTTTTCTTTAACTCTCAATTCTCAGCCAATAATGTCTGCCAATACCAAAGCTGCGTTTGCGCTGACAGGCAAGTCGGCTTGGCTATGCAACAAATGCAAGCATTTATCGGGCGCTTGAGGTCGCCTCTTGGCTGCGACTCCCATATGTTCGGATGTTGTACAGTATGCTGTTTTGTAGAATGAAAGTCGACTCTACTATTGTTGTGAGGAACTTCCCAAAAGCGATGGATGTTTCGCAGTGTTCTGGTAATTTTCAAAAAAGCTCTAGTCGTCTTTATGACTGCTTGCCTGATGTAGTGCATGCCTCGCACTGCGTGATCAACATGTGTTTTTCCATACGCATCTAGATCTTTCTTAGGATTTGGTTTGCTCTTCTTTGGAGTCCTTCTGCACTTTGGGCCTGAATTGGCACAGCAAGGTTATCTACATAAGCAATGATTTTCACTACCAAAAGAAGATTGCTTAGCATTAGCACTCAATCATATGCCAGAACCTACAATAGAAAGCCTAGCATATACCCTTGTAGAATTCCTGCTGTCATAGGAAGGATAGTTTCTCTGTTGGCTAGCGATCTGTCCCGCAGGTAGTCTGAAAACAGAGAGATAAATAGCGGACTTTTTCTAAACGTGTGATCATTGTCCGCCATAGCAGGTTCTCAAGAGCAGTGTTACATTTAGGACGATCGTAAGAAAAAGGCTTCTTGCTTCAATCAGGCTTTCCTCCCTTTTCCTAGTCTTTCTGAAAATTCTATTGAGTGCTGTCAGCATTCGTCTATATCTCTCGAAGTTATGCTGACCCTCAGACAGAAAATTCCCTGTTCTTAACAAAGTTTATGAGCCTCCACTTCGTTATGGCAGCGCCCCTAGCAGGCATATGGGTCTGACAAGCACAATTTTAGCCTTTCTTACTCTGGTGGGAAACGGTTTGAGCTGAGAATATGCGTGATAACTACAGCAACTATGTCCAAGAAATCCCTAAATGTAGTGCCCGTGACTGTATCTGAAATTCTGTCCGACTTTGGCACTTCACCCGTTTTTATTTGTTCTCCTATCTTTAGTAGCTTTTCCTCAAAACGCTTCTAGAGCATCTCAGTTTTGATGAACTGCTTATCTATCTGCGATGCAACGGTCAAGTCCTAGATTGTTTGTGGAGATGTGCCAAAAGGGCCGTTTCAAAAATGCGCGCTATGCCGTCGAAAATTGCCTCTCCACAAACTGTCACTTGTAAACATTGCTATTAAACCATGTGACAGCCTTTATGCTTGCTCTAGGCAGTGCTCTGGGGAGATAAACTCAAGCAGCTACGCTTAGTTACCTACAAACTGGCTGTGTGCCTGTATCTCCAATCGTCGTTAGGACAAACACTTCGCGTGGGATGGAAATTGATTTTTCCATTTTGATTTCTTTGCTTTAGTGACTGGTGAGCATGTCAGTGTGTTTATAAAGTTCAACTTTCAACGAACTCGAATATATTAGTTGAGAGTGGTTACCCTGAGACTAACTAGCAAACCCTCGTAATCTCTTTCCAACTTAGGTGGCGATCGTATGCTTCTTAAGAGATATTTTTCGACATTCAAGCCTTAGGCAGTCTTGAAAAATTAGCTAACATAAAAGTGTTTATAATGGATTTTCCAAAATCAGAAAATATTTCATAGTATCGAAAGGAAATTATACGTTCTTTTGATTCTCGTAATTTCCTTGGAAATAGTCGCTTTGTGATTACCAATAAAACCCAACATCATCGATTGGTCTTCTTGCCTGACCTGTAGAGCTGTCATACGAAAACTCAGGTTAGCCAGGTTGAAGCATTACCCTTTGTTCCTGAGGTCTACGAACGTTGCAAAAAATTGATTTGTTGCATCGACAGCGGTGATTTTAACACACAATCAAGTGAGATTACAAACTGACTGGAAAAATACCTTTTTGTTTTAACGCTGTTGTATAATCTTGAACTGGACAAATTTATGAAACTGTTAATAATGAAGCTATCACGGCGGGGCGCCTGTTTGTGTTTATTACAGGAGCGATTAACAAAATCACTTTTCCTTCTAGCAGTCAGATATTCAGCCTTACTAGAGCTGATCCGTGAAGAGGTCGTGAAGCGAGAGTGCCATCAAATGAAAACCAGCTTTTCGTCATGCGTAAAACAAACCTGTTCTTGTTCGAGCGCTTTTCGTTTTCACGACCTCATTATTCGTACGTTCGGTAGTTCTTCACTTCACAAAAAATACGATCGGCTTACGTTCTATTTAACGCGAACGCTTAGTGGACGTGGGTGGCTTTCGAGGGCTACCACACCTGAATGAGCAAAGCTGAAAGTGGTGTCTGCCTGCACTGCAGCTCAGACAATGTAGACGACGTGCATCACACATTCGGGGAGTGTGAAAGCTCACATAAGAAGGCTCAACGTGTAATTGGATTGTCTACAAAACCTAGAATAATGGGTTCAGTACTACTTGGCTGGAAGGTAAAAGGGGTCCATAAAGTATTTTTGCCACTAGCGATTTGAAGGGGCGAAAAAAGGCTCTGGCTCGCAATCGGCAAGACACAAAGGCAGCACTCTGGCTCACTCATCTTTAAACAGTACTTAGAACTGTCCTTCCCTCTTTATGCTCCATAGTTGTGTACAAAAAGGTAGCACGCAGCCTATAACTTCACCATGAATAATCTTAGTAAGCAGAAGTGAAAAAGGAAAGTTTCATAAAGAATCTTCCATTACGGACTATAGAAGGGCGCTAAGACGTCAGTGAGGGTATGTTAAGGTATATCAAGATTCCCCATTCGCTAATATAAGCGATTTGAAGAAACCTGCTTAGTTTTGGATACGCTCAAGTTTCTGGGTGTTCGTACAGTTACAACAGAGCAAAGCATAAATTCTATCTGATGTCGTGTCTGTAAAACCCGGGGCTATCTGTAAAACATCCGTGCTTAGTGCTTAGGTCTCTCGAGGACTATTTCACAAATACTCCTGAAACAAGATTAGCACCCAGGTGATACAAATGATTAAGGGAATACTACAACAAAACTGTGGTCAGCGATGGAGCGCAGTTTTCCATGAGAATGTGCGAACAAGCAAAGTTTCTACCTGTAGAGAACCGAGAACCTCCAAGTTGTCTACGAAAGGGGTTTATGTTCAAAAAGTTAGTACTACTTGTCATGGCATGTGAGCCGGAGGCATCATTGATTTTTTAAGCTGAAATTCCAAATTGAATTCACTACCAGAACATGATCTCACGATTTTCTGTCGCTGAACAAAGCTGTGTGTGGCTTACGTAACTACTGACGAAATCACGTTTCATTGTACAGTTGATCTCCAGGTGGACTGACGTCAACTAACCTTTAAAACCGTGCGACTTGAACTCGCTTGTCTTTTTTTATAGGGACACCTCAAGCACAAAGTGTACTATTGTTGAACCGAACATTACCGGCGATACGCACCTAACAAGTGAGATCGTGATCCTTAGTCGATAATATATAATGTACAGATAGAAACGGCTCTGCCGTGTTCGACCCGAACGCGCTCATGATATAGACATCATACAACGACCATTTGCCCATGTGAGTGAATGGGTTTTAAATCAGTAATAATTTTTTCGCGGGTTCACCTACGGAAAACTTGTTACGATTTTTACTTCCTCTAAATGATCAAGTTTGATCTTCATCGCAACACACGCACGTGCAAAATACATAGACATCTACTCAGATGATCTCATTAAACCATTCAAACGGTAGAAGCGTTGAACGGTGTGTATAAAGGGCAGAAACGTAATCAGTACTAGCTAATGACTAGCACTTACTGGAGGATGAAGGAGCCCAATTGCAATCTCCTATCCCCATTAAGAAAAACATTCAAAGATTACCAGCCTCGCTAAAGACTGGGAAGCTCATTTTGTCTCCTCATGTAGCGTGCGTGCAGCCCAGAACGTTTGAGGGTATCACAGTCCTGTTATTGCTCTGTTTCAAAGTGTTAAATACACTTGATCCCATTAAGGAACCTCACGGAAAACAGGATTCCGTGTGTTATTTAATAGGCTAGAGTCTCGTTCGTTATCTGAACTAGCCAGATAAATCACTCCACCAACAGAGAGCAACCATGCACCACCACCCAGCGGATGGCGGCGAAAACCTGAGAAAGATGTTTGTGCCACCATCTTAGAAAAGGAACCAAATGCAGCCAAATGTCCATGCCGCTTCCGTGAGGTAGCGGCAGCCTCTCATTGCACGCTACTGGGTCAATTACATATTTCGAATTTCCCGCGCTTGACCTATGGGCATGTTCATAGTGCACGTGAAAGACAGACGCAGTAATCAAATTTTCAATTAATGGTTTAAGTAGATATAATGTAGTTACAAAGCTGGTCTGGCTCCCACGTAAAGGACGGTTTTGCTCTAAACGGGTAACACGTGTAAAGCTGGTTTTCTTTTTTCAATTACCGTGAAGGAAGCCCAGTGTCTAGTGATAAAAAAGTAGTAGCGAGTAGCTTTCTACTATATGCAACATAAGCATTTATAGGGCATTGTACGACCACTTGGCGACCCGCAAAGTAGAAGATACAACAAAGTGTGGCACGAGAGCCCGAAATGGCCTTTTGGCTTTGAAGCGGTTATGGGTAAAAATAACAAGCGGCAGTGTAGTTACCTTTCTAATTGTGTTACTTCAGGTACAAGGTGTCGCACTAAAAGGCCTTGAAGGGCTAGGACTTTTACATAATTCCGGCAGATAAATGTAATATTAGCAATAGAAAGAAATCTATTGAATGTTACCAAACTTACCTCACTTGTATTATGATTAGTAAATTGTGTCAGTTGTGCATATTTCAAAAAGTATGGTATTGAACCATATGTCTCTAGGATATTAAATGTGTGTGTGAATTCGTGTGTTTAAACATGCAAGAAAATTATTGGTATGAAGTGCTACAGTCAAAAAGGAATTAACTAATATGGGCCGTACTATGCGAGTCACGCAAATCAGACCAAGTCCCTAAATTCGGATGAGAATTTGGAAGAATACATAATGTTCCTGACCATTTAGGGCCAAAGCAATTGGAAGGTCTCTTATCTCCCCCTGCAATCGATCCCGCCCAAGGCCAATGTATAAGTCTCTGTAACCCGTATAGTAATTATGCAGGTGATATAGCGTGAATATGAATTTACCGTGAAGACGTCAGTCCTACAACTGCATTCATTGAAAAATGAGGGCGTTGTCTTTAACCTCATGAGAGATGGGTGCTGGTTTGTACACTGTACCCGGCCTGATCGGTACCCAAGCCTGATTTCATATTCGTTGGGCGAAATCCCTCCGCTCGCCTGTTGAAGGGTCCACTTTCATTAATGAAATTTCAAAGTAAAGCGACTACGACCAATCTCTCGACAACTATTATCGCATTAGCTTTAACGTGGTCATTGAGGACTTTTTCGGCTTAACTACAGTCAGAGTGGCAATGATGAGAAAACTGAGAAGAGCAACTGCCATGATGGCCAACAAATGAAACTATAATTCAAAGGGTGTCTCCAGACAAGGAGGCAGCAACCTTTAACGTTGGCTACAGTAGGCTCTTACCATTTTGCTAAGTACTTTTGGGCAAGCTTGCATGGTACGCTGCTGTGCATAATAGAATTCAGTATCGATCCACAAGCAAAATATTCTCAGTGTTGTTGGCCTCCGCCACCAGACAGAATGGACATGTTCTAAAAAGGCTTGACAAGTTCTTCAATGTTATACAAGAACTATTCAAGCGTCGCAAAAAGAGTTCGCGTTTTCTGAGGTCAATCGCAAGCAAATGGGAGGCGTTCTGGGTCAAGTCTACAACTACTGTAAATTTTCTCAACTAGAGCACTGCTCTCTTGGATAGGCAAATAGAAATTTAGAGACAAACCCTCGCATTCCTAAAAATGCGTCCCGCTATGTCCCGATTTGCTAACGACGTGTTCAAAGTTGTTACACCGCGGGTGACTCCGAGGTGTCCTCTTTGTTGACGAGTGCGTCTTCCTGCACTTGAAGGCGGCTGAATCATGAAAGGACACGAAAAAACTTTCCAGGACGCTCTTATGCCGCTCGTGAAGTCCGTGTCGACTGACAAGCTTCAGCTATTTATAGGTCGTATCGTACCGGGTTGAACTCTTCAAGTCCAGTCCGGAGACTGATCTGAGTGCAGCCATAAACGGCATACACCAGAGCGGAATGAAGTGCGAAGTCATATCTCACGTCAAAGTAGTGACTTTTCAATTCCGTCAACCAGCTACCAGAACAACGCCGGCCTTACTATTTAGCCTTTTACAAAGGCTAAATAGTAAGGCCGATTTTCAAACGAGCACTCCCGCAGGCATATTTTTCTAGAGTATAAGAAAGGATACGCAACAGGGTTGTATGAAAATTGACCATTATCGTTTATACGACCGACAAGGATTTAAGGTCTTGTTCACTCTCGAATTTACAGCGTGTTAAATACAATTGTTCTTTTTTCATCAAAATTCAGTTGAAGAATCGTATCAGCCTATACAGCATACATATTTCATTTTCTTACATATTACTTAATCTATTCTTTATTCAGTTTTATTACTACGCTATAATAAGCCTTTACAAATAACGCCGTTGATTTCTTCGCTTGTCTTCAGCTTGCTCCGTGAAACTAATTATAAGTTAAAAAATTAGAAAATTTCAAATGCGCTACTGGATCGGTACAAGGAGAGAAACAGCCCGAATTCTGCGATAGCCTAGGCCTGGTAAAACATATGCGAAAAGGTGGTCAAAAATTGGCCGAAGCGAGTAAGTGTCGTAAAGAAAGCCAAGCGTATTCATCTTATTGATGCTGCGGTTAAGTAAGATGCTAAACGTTTAAAGGTTGTCATAACACATTCAGTTGTTGTTCTGAGCGTCATTTCGAATTACCCTCGACCACATCGTCGTAGTTGTATCAATGATCGAACTGATCACTAAGAATAAGGTTAAGGATATGCGATGGTCTGAACGTCATATCGAGCCCAGACGAAAATAAGAGTATAAGCGGACATAGTAAAAATTATGTCAAACGTCTGTGGCCTTAAGGAAGAAAAGAGAGGGCTGTTCATGATGGTGGCAATATTAATCGTTTGTCGAAGAGTTTAAACAAAGCCGGACCCAACTCAAAACCTCAATAACAAGCCATATTGAGGCGCCCAACATGTTCTAGCTTTAACGATGTCTTAAACTAACCACAAAATCAGATGCAGCTATTAGCAGGAAGTATCCCGTGGATGATAAGGAACGACAGATAGTTTGGATGAACCCGACAGCAAACTCAAAGGAAGGTACTATGATCGAGTGGCAAAACGATAGACTACGACGCTTCTTCTCGCCTGTAGATAACCAGCGATATTACTTGCATAGGGTAGATTAGGCTATTTTGCGCATGTGCCCAGGTAGGCACGGATGAAGCAGAAAACGACGCAATCCACTTTTGGTACACTTCAACTATTGGAACACACTTGGACAATCTTCAACTCAGAAGCACGAAAAGAGCCTTGACAAGAAGAGTTAGGTATTTTGTGCGCTACATATGCATATCTCGAGAGTGTTGGTACAGTCAAAACAACCTGGCCAGAAAGACCCTTACTCAAGAGGACAGGACTCCTGAAGGTTAGACTAAATAGACTCCTGGAAATGCAAGACGATATTAGCATATCGGATTCGAACAGCGCGCAGGACACTAACACTTCCCATCAAGGGCCTAACTCGCCTGAGAAAGTAAAGAATTCGACGGAGACGAGCTCTGCCCTTTCATCCGATTGTACACACTACTGCCTCTTGCCAATCTATAGAATGAAGTATATGGGAAGAATTGAGAATTAGTGGATAGTGATCTTTTCAAAACCCAAGTCAAATTGTCAGCCCTGACAGCTGAGCCCCACACTTGGTTTACGCGAATAAGGCCTTGCCCGACTCGCTATCTGATAGTACGTACAAAAAAACCAAAGAATATTCGTATTGCTCGCGTTAATTGTTCTCTGTTCATATGATACTAATCTATTCGAAGAAGAAACAGAACTAAAATGAAAGTAAAGGGAAGTTTTCCTAAGGAGCATTCAACTGTCGCTAGAATCCTTCGCATTAAATCGGTTGTAAACATTTTTCCGAAGCTTTTGTTTTTTCACCAGTCGGAGTAACTGAGAACATGGCGAATTTGCAAAATAGATGCTACGCGTACAAATAATGAAATCTGACTATTAAAGCGCCCACGAAACATTAACATATATAAACAAGTGTTGGCTAATTAGAAGGAAGAGAGGCAGAAATCTCTTGACATTCTGAAAAAAGGCACTTAATTGGAGATTGCAAGTCTTAAATTTTCTTTTATTTTTTACTCTCGTCTTCATTATCTCACTTTTTTTTTGTTTTTAATATATAAATAAACATAAAATAAATACTCTCGAGGTGTTAGGTGACCTTTGCGAACCATTAAATCGCTTTCGATCTATCCTGTATATGAATGTAGTAAATTTACTTGTGGATTTTTGTGAAATTTTGCTTTTCGATAACACTCTTCTTAAAGTGTTATTACTTCGTTGGATTAAAACGCCTTCGACCAGAGTATTCTCAAAATACGTTGGCAGCACTTCGGCAAGTTTCTAGTTCTGTTTGAAGAGCAGGCCATATGATTAACAAACACTATTGAAAATCGAATACTATACATAATATTTAATAAAAACACAGTATGCTTATTGTCCTATCTAGAGAAAACATTGTGTAACCGGAAGACCGTAGTTAGATGTCTTGTCGGAGGCCTTGAAAAACCTCATTAGGCAAGGCGAGAATTGTTAAGTCCTTACCAGTCACGCTGGAATTTCATGAATTAATTTTTTTAGTAGACCATTCTTTTCATTTCCGCTTTTTCTTTGAATAGGAATTCATGATGAGAACTGTCTTCGAAACTTCCTTTAGTGAAGGTGCTTTTTATTGGAAACTCTTGCGATTGCTATAACCGACTGCCAGCTTTCAAGCCTTGTAAGGCTAAGTGGAAGGTTCTGGCCTGGACAGTTGCCTGCTATTTAATTGATATACATATATCAGGAAGTCAAAATAATGTCGCTTGTCGTACTAGTCCGTGTAGGCTACAGTTTCAACGAGTCCTTGGATTAACCATTTGTAGCAATCGACCCGTGCATTAAACAAGCGCGTAGTTTTGCCTACGACCCTTACGGATCGTAACTGGATGCAACGCTGATAATCACGCAGAAATTGAGGTAGAGGAAGTTCGTAAACAGAAATCATTCTGGCGCGCAATCGTTGGTAAAATTATCGAACCGCTATCATCGACACTGTTAACGTGGCAATCGAGGACAAGCCCGTGAAAAATAGCGCTATATTTACCGTAATAAGCACCGCATTTAATTCAGATCTTCTTATTACTAATAAACATCTTAAAATTGGTCTAGCTAAAGATTCGTAGAGTCCTTTACTCAAGATGCAGCTCCATGAGAACTCGGGCTACATGCCATCATCATTCGGATTGTTTTGATATGCCTGAGTCTATGAACAGGGTCCGCCATTGGTGTACAGTAAAAAGGTTAGAACGGCGTAGTTAGAAGGATTTGAACGAAGTCTCGAAAAACGTCACCCGCTGGTTCTAGCAGTAGGAATGATCTGCTTGTTCTCAACGTGCTCATTGATGCAATGAGCGTATTTGCCTTTGTTCTGTAGAAGTTAACTTTTAACTACGATATCCTGTTCGAAAATCGCGCTTCTTATCTTCGCATTAAGCAGAACAAACCGGAACATTGAAGGTTTTCATGATAATGAAGTACGTAGCTTTACTAGTTTGCAAAATGCGAATTTTCGCATTTTCACTTGAACCAAGTTACTCTCGCACAATCAGTATCTTCAAAAATCCTATAACGCATGAAGTTGGCACCGGCAGCAAAGGCTTTTCAAAAAATATTAGACAATACAGTCATATATTATAGATGATTTCGTTCGGCGTCACAGGGGGGTGGCGTTACTCTGACGGAATCTATGACGGTCCATTCATCTAACAAAGTGCAGTTTATCATAAAGTTGGATCACTAATGCCACGAACCGATAAATAATCTAAATTCGTTCAAATTTTTTTATGGATAGAGAAAAACAGCTGAATTGCCGCTTAGAAATTTTGGAATCACGCTATCGTTTAAAATCTAGGGAACGTACTTCAAAGGAGTAACCCTCACATTTAATACCTTATAACAGCTAAAGAATATATTAAGGATTTACAATTAACACGTCCTTCAGTTGTTCTAAAGAACTGCCACCATATAGGTACGAAAAAATGTACAATGCTCAAAAAGCGGACGAGATGGGAATAATTATTTGAAATGCGATCGGATCAGGTATAAGGGGGCGACACATGGTTTCACGATATCGGGATAGTTCCCCTAAAAGAGACAATTTTTTTGTATTTCTTAAGTTACATTGATCCTGCACTGCCTACAATACATATCACTGTCCGTTAGGTGATGAAGATTGGTGGAACATGCGGAATAAAAAATAATCACGTATATCAAATCATAAGTTGTGGAAAACCATTTGATTGTATACAACGGATAAACTGTCACTTTCGATAATATTTGCTCGTTGCCGCAAAGACTGAATCTGGAAATGGGTACCCCCCGAAAAATTAAAAATTACTTATTTTTAAAGATTTCACTCTAATATTGTTAATTTATGTTATGATACTTCACTACAACTTTTCTACTAGATTCATATTTCTTATTCTTCAAATAAACAATATAAATTTTCTAATTTCTTGTAATTGATGCTACATTGACGAGATAAGTAACTTCTTTATCTTTATGAATCACCCTCTTTATTATATAATCAAGAAAGTATAGCAAAATCCTCCACTCCCTTTTGAGATTTTCCACCTCCAATATAATCTTATTCCATATATTTATGAAAATATACTTATTTCTATAACACTCACTATTTTTTTCTGAGGCTACTGAAACAGAACGTCTTAACACAGGTTTATACATATTTATATATATACTACCTTTGGAAGTATTTTCTTATTTAAATTACGTGTTATAATTAATAATCCTTGTAGTTTATCAATAGTATTTACTTTTTTTTTTTAGCTTAATTGTCCTAATTTTGACATAATTCTACTCCTATCCCATATTCTCATAAAGATCCACTACATCTAGGGGTCTCAGTGACACCACAAACCACGAGGGTAAACTCAGACGTTGGCCTTTTATCGCTATCGAAACATCGATATGAGGCTATTTGCACGCATGTAATTGCCTCTGATGATCAAAAGTTGCAGGTCACGATCAACAGCTGAAATATTGACCAAACTTCATTGAAAGAGCATGTGAGGTTCTATGGAACAGTTCCTCAGCAAGAGAACATCACATGAAGAGATTCGGCAATATTATTAATTATTTACAACTAAGTAGTATAAACAAAGAGAGGACTGTTACGTTGTAACATCCTGCTGTGTCTCGACGAGGACGTCTCAACCCTGAACCACAAAATTATATTGTTTAAGTAAGTTTAAATCGAACGATACCGTGACAATCGATACATATGACTGTTTCAAAAGGTTGCGTAAATGCTATCCCATGTTAATACGCCGATCCGTATGCGATACCTACCTTTCAAACAATTTTATTTAAACCTACCACAGGAACAATAAGTATTTTGGCAAAAAGCTACCTCTGCACGACCGGCTAGAAACAATGAAAAGGCAACGATGTTAGGGGCATTCATGGCTTTTTCCAACGACGAATGCAGAAAAACATTACTCAATGTTGATATGTCATAGTTCATATTTAAAGTAATAACAAATGAAAATGAAATTAACGGAAAGAGGGCCGCAAACAGACATTGGAATAGAAATCTGTTAAGCGAAATTATTACCGTTCGACTCACTGAGAACAGAACGAACAGTATGAACGCGTCCTCTTTACTACATTCCAAGAATTACCTACCAACGGACACCTTTTAGACGATGATTTTCTGCAAGACCTGTCTAAAGGATACCGAACAAACCCAAGTTCCTCACGAGATTGCCGGCATCTTTATCGTTATATTAATGATAAAGAAGATCCCCAGTCCTATAGAACCTTTTCAAGAATTTAATTGTTCAACAAAATCTGTTCTCGATTGGCTATCGAAGAACGGCATGACCATCCCAATCGCTGACGGCCATCATGAAAAGCTTCGAAATTTTCGGGTCAAACTAAAGACTTAATATACAAAGTTTAATTTTTCGATGTAGACACCAGGAAACCCAGAAGAGATTAACATTTAATAGGTTATCACAAGGCTCCAGGAGAGCAGTCAAAACTTTTGCGACCAATTTAATCTTAGTTAAAGAAAGGCAAGATGGAAAAGAAGCTGTTGCAATAGCACCACTAGAACTGGTGCATTCCTAATTTCAGACTCTTAACCACCTTCAGAAGAACACAGTATTCAACATATAGAAGAACTGAAAAATAGCAGGTTTATTTCGTACGACGATTCTGAGTAATTAGAAAGGAGGTCCTTGAGACCAAAGGCTTAGCGATGTATGATGCAGCAGGGTCAACAAAATGCCAGAACGGGATAACTATGCTAATACTAAAAACTCATATGTAAAAAAGTCATATCTCTGGCGACATTTCAAAATGTACAACAAAAAGCATGTAAATGAGGCTGAAACCGCAGTACTAGACATGAATGAAAATACATTTTTATAAATGTAAAAAGAATGCTAGCAATGATATAATCGTTAAAAGAGGAC
This sequence comes from Varroa jacobsoni, assembly GCF_002532875.2. Taxonomy (NCBI): domain Eukaryota; kingdom Metazoa; phylum Arthropoda; class Arachnida; order Mesostigmata; family Varroidae; genus Varroa; species Varroa jacobsoni. Next base: position 97,343 of record NW_019214266.1, read on the forward strand.
TGAAACATTTCCTCTAAATTATTTCGTTTCCATTTATTATTTATAATATTGTACTACTATATGCGTTCGAGTGGAACACCTATGGAGCGACCTTTGGCGGCGTACGTCACATTGTTTGTTGCCAACCGTCAATCGATCAGCCCGTCACGACCCTTGCGCTGTAAATGTCTAGTATATTAAAAAGGTACAGTCAAGCAAAATTGAACTAAAGACATAGCATAGAGAAAATAATTATGACAGTATTATACCCCGATCAATATGCCATAGAGAAAATCCCAACGAAAATTAGCTTATTTTTTGGATGTTTCAATAGGCTATACTCTAATCAGTGACGTGTTCAAGTAGCGAGACAACGAGCATTCTTCAAATCAGTCTTCGGCGAAGTCTATCACATGCTCTTCACCAGCCTCGGAGTCGACATAGTTCCTGATGAGTGGATCTAGAAGGCAAAGAATCCTGCGCCTCGTCGAAAGCACTAATAAAGGCACTCCTTAGACTTAGATGATAAAGATGGCACTTGATTATAATTTTGTAAATATCTATTATAGAAAAGAGGCCACGGAAATGCCGGAACGGTAAAAGAGTTCCGAGAATGTATGTGTTAGCCAGCAAATAGGTACGGATATAAGGACTGCAAAAAAAGTGATGCTCAAGGTCAGACACATTTAGCAATAGCTGGGGGTACTCTTTCGGGAAGAGGACCACAAGATGTTAATAATAGATTAAGTGATACGTAGATTAGAAATATATGAACTTAACAAGCACGCACTACCGGTAATTGAACGTGGCCAACAAGGAACGAAGTGCGCCCAAAAGCAAGCGAATGCTAACGCCGTAGAATGCAAGCGCGGAAAACAACTACACAAAAGCCAAGATGATGTCAAAAGAAAAAAAGTGGTGAAATTGTAGGCGTTCACAGACCTCACAAAGATGCTCAGCCATGGGTCAAGTGTGCACTAAGCATAAGAACTAGAACAATTACGCACGTATGCCGAAGCAGGGGCACAACGTGTAATTAGTACCAAGCAAAGACCCAGATTGTGATAGACTCAAGTCAGACGATTGCTCACAGGCTGAAACGATATATAGAACAGCGAAGCGAAAGTACGCTATCGGAAACAGACAAGAGACAGAAATTTCGTCATTTCTGCCGCATGCAACATCGTTAGCCGATGAACCTTCTAAAGCCCCCACAGTTCCAACAAAATACTTCAACTAAACTGAAAGGATCGACCAATGCTGAATATTGTACGACCTCTCACACAAGTAATCGCGGTGCCAAAACAAACAAAATTAAGAAAGCGATTAAATTTCAAGTTTTTTTTATAAGGAAATAGAAAGGCTACTATAGGCACATACGTGCCTTGAATTGAAATTCGCGTGTGGAGCGTCATAAGAGGTTGAAAGTGGGAACATGATAATTCGGCAGGGCAAGAACCGCCTGGAGACTCCTATCGAGAAATACGAAGGTGTCTTGTCCAGCCTAAGCCAAGGATCACAGCCGGTCAAAATGCACGTTAATACGAAGACCGGACCGGTCCGGTCCAGAAGCCACCACCGATCTAACTCGTTGTTTTTGCAAAGAGGATTGCCCATCGCTCCAGCCAGAATCAAAACCATTTACGTCAATTGCACGAACTATTAGTGGAGGACTGATACGCCTTGAGCGTTAGTTTTCCATCCTCTCAAAATCGGTAGCAAAATATCGCTTTTAAAGCGTGTTAAACTGAGCCCGCTTTTGGATTGTTCAATAAAAATTATTTTTTTTTTTCTGGAGAACTCCACTAGATGATAAGTTTGGCAACTTCTAAATTTAACCTCTGTTTAGCAAGGAATTAACTTTAAATTTTTGAAAAAGTTTGCGCAAATCGTTACGATAAGGTGGGTCACATCCCGGATCCGTAAAAGCGTGGTGATTCTACTTCCTGGGTAATGATTGGTTGTTAGTTTTGCAAGTTGACTGAGAAATAACGGTGCTCGTTGGAACGATTCATTCAATAGTCGCTCTGTTCGATTATCAATGCAGGCCCCCTTTGAACTCACGCACCATCTTTTAAGACCCCTTTCACGGTAACGATCAAACCAGCATTGATTTTATATCGACTTTTCGTACCGATAACGATTATTTAAATTTTATGTTAGAAATCGTACGCCGAAAATTGAATTATGTTTAAAAGCAATCAATCGCGTTAAGACTGGGATTTTAGTTTTTGGAAAGTGCTCGATATACTGTGGCTCAGTAGAATAACCGCCATTCGTGCAATCTAGACAAACTGTAAACACATCGAAGAACGTTTTAAAGAGGACCTACACTGATTGGCAAGTTTATTATCGACGGTTACATTATAAAGGCCTCCTTGGATGGAAAATGTCTCTAATAAATAAAAAATAAATGTAAATATAGTAAGGTTTATCAGACTATACTGAACAAAAGTAAACACATTCCACCCGATCTACGCAGGCTATGAAAGCAAAGGCCCGTATCAGCCTTGCTTAGTGGTAGTCCGTCTTCATGTGATACCTTAAACAATAAAACGTATTTGTCCATGTGTGACAGCTCAGAAATAGTAGTGGAAAGCAACGATTCAACGACCCGTAGAAAGGTCAAGCTACCGCATGCTTACCTAGGATACCTAACGTGCCGGGGTCCATGATAACGGGCGATTGCTTGTGGCCTAATTCTTTAATATCCACCTATAGCTAGGCGGATATGTGACATAGAAGATATAGACCAACACGATCAATCGATTCCACAAGAAGTCCTAATATATTTAATGTTTTTTCATTAGTTCGCATCACTGTTATCTGCGTACTGTATTCCAGTGTGCTAGATTTACTGGAAGCTGTACCTTTCAGACGGCGCGTCCCGGTCGACAAAAGGACATTTCTGTATAATACTGCGGTAGGTAATGAGCTAATACTTATCGTCCGTTTTAAAGAATGGATCATTGTCACGAACACTTACCTTATCATAATTATATTTGTGTATATGTATGTACACCCATATCGTCACATGGTTCTAATTCTGATTTCTCGTTATAAACATCGATGGTTACGGGATCAACTCTTATGGGTGGTACGACATTAAACTTCGACACGGACTTCAATCTCTTACGGTGGGCATGCGTCGGCGATGCACTTCGCGGGCAATTTTAATCGAATATGTCATCTTTTTTTTTTTCGTGGTGCTCATAGAATATATGCACACATTAAGATAAACATTCTGTCTTCTGTGTGTTAAATTGCTCTTTTAAAAATGCGGATATGATATTTTAAATTTGAAAGAAACCAAAGGAGTTCGTCAAAGGTCATAGCAATAAAATGTCTACTATGGAAGTTAAACTATTCAAGTTATAAATGAGTTACTCTTCGAAGCCTAAGCTTGAGGGGTGTCGGTAAAAGCCAGCCTTAATTCTTTTATATTGTTGGCAGTTGTAAATATATGATATTGCACGTTCTATTGTTTTTTTTTTACAAGTAAATTCTACGAACGAAAAGTAATAAATAATGTTTATAGTACAGGTGGTTTAATTTGCCGAGCCGTTCAATACTGATCCATTGTTCTCTAGGAAGAACGGTCTACGCTCACATATGAGTGGCGTCAAGCGCAGACATGCTTGAAATTGGGAAGGCTTTAACGAAGATTTCGTATTGATAAACGATTTAGAGGTGTGATCGTGGCTCGACAATTAGACAAAGCTATAAAAAATTAGATAGACTTTTTGTTTTGGAGAAAAACGAGATCTGCGCTATTTGCGCTGATTAAATGCGCTTATTTGGGTATAGTTTAAATACACTAAACAAAAACAATCGAACTACAAGTTGGGCAACTCCTCCCCTTTCCATTAGTACTTCCACGGTGTATATAATGGCTAATAAGTTTGCTTTTAACCAACCAATCTCGACATTTGAACGACGTTTCAAGCGATAGTTTGAAACTGTATGTTCATATAATGATGGAATGACGGAACAAAGCAGAATGATGAAAAATAGCACGTTATTCTAGTAGACTAGGCTTGAGCAAAAATAAGAATTAGCTGAGGACAATCTACTGCTCATCCCCAAATAATTAGCTTTCTTGATTGTACCAGCCTTGAAAAATGCTAAGGTATACTACCATTGAGTAGCCTAAATAGAATATTTTATAGAACAAAGCAAAAGCATTCAATGTTCGATGTTTTTGTCTCCTTACTGAACTATTGTTAAATAAGTAGTATCAGACTAGTTAGCGTTGTTGTCGTAGTGTTAAAAGAGGAAGCCAAAATAGATGATTTACCTCGGTCACGCTCTTCGGTCAGAACTCCTCTTTTGTCGCGCTTTGTAGATCCCCAAGCGTCTTGAGCGGTTTTTGCTTTTGTTTGCAGTTTGCGGAGCTCCGTTGCCCTCTCTAGTGCTCTTGCTCCTCCCTTCATCACCAGGCAGCTGCGGATAAAATCGGAAGTGGAGCTGGTACCAGTTTAGGCTAGCTGAAACACGAACATTATGTCCTACTCGGGCCGCTTGGTCCGCTCGATGTTCTTAGCCAGAGCCTCTTTCATCAATATCTTTCTAATCCACTATTCTAGGTTCTCAGATAAATCTACGGCACCGTGACAGCCGTAATTTGCCCTTCCATCTTCTATTATTTGCTAGAATCACTGGTGCGATCTCCGCAATTTTACTCGATGCCACTGAAATACTAACAATAGCCTGACATGCTATATTTCCGTATAGTTTTGTGGCTTGCTTTGTGAAAACTCCCGCTAGAGGGAGACAATTCGGGTCTGAACGACATGTACACTAGATATCGTTTAATCACCAGATAACTGCACAGTTTGTCCCTAAGAAGGCTAAGTCGAACGAAAATGCTAGACTCTCGGATTCATCTGACCTTGTTTCCGGTATACTTTACTTAGGTAGACGCGCCGAGTTTTCCGTTCGCGGTACTACTCTTAAAGAACGCACCCTTTAACTGAGACACGCTATAACTCGAAGGGCCGTACCGGTTTAGCTAACTTTCCTGTAATCTGTTCCACATAAACTTCCACTGGAAGATTATGTGGAACAGATTGAGATACCAGTAGGATATAAGCTGCTGACAGACTGCGTAGTGGCCTATAGATCATATTATATCGTAATACAAACTGGGGAACGAATAATGTCCCATTAATGAAGCGAAACTCAGCAGAGGTCCCTTAAGGAACGTAGGTACGTTTTTCGTGTACTTCAGTCGCGCCTTTATGGGCCTGTCTATCGCCTTTCGAGCACGACGAACTTTTTGCCTGACACAATTATGACTGCTGAATTTCTAATTGTCGACTTAATGTCCAATAATTTCGAAATATCCATAAGCACTTCTAATTGCTTAACATGATCGGTGCTGATGGAACGACCTCCGGTCTATAGCTTGGGTCATGTCCAAGGCATGATACAGAGCTTAAAAGTAAAAATAATCCGATAAATAAATTTAGCCTCTACGATAGCTGCGGCGATATCGAAGTTGGTATCATAAGCCAATTCGGGATTAGTCACGCGTCGAGGTCTGAGCATTCAAAAAATGAACAATTTTCTTCTGCAAAGAAAATATCTTCGCAGTCGTAATGTACATCTGATGATAACGTAGTTGCGAAGTCAAGTGTGGCCATCTATTGATTTTCGTAATAGTGCCTTCCAAAAAGGACTTCCGGGCAAGTAGTTGTGAGGCGCTTCGAACAGTTGAGGGTTGGCTCAGAAGAATGTTTCGGAAAGCAAATAGAAAGACCTACGATTGAAATTTAGAAAGAGCTGTTGTAAATGAATAGTTCAAGTAAATTACATTGATAGCTCCTATACGAAGTCAACACGACCATCCTAAGCAAGTGATTCTTTGATCATTCAGTTGATTTAGTTTGGCCGACAACATAGAGACAGCACTTTAAATCTTTTTTTCTAACTTATACCAGGTCAAATTGAGAATTTTCTAGCTCTTAGAACGCTGACAGCCGACTGGCCAGTAAGCATTTACGATTGGCGTCAAAACTGCCGCAGTCGAGTGATATAAATAAGAGGATTGCTAGGATACTTTAGTATAATAATAATCATAGTAACAATAATACATAACTGACAAACATAACAAAGCGCCACACATTTTTACATCAACATTTGCCTTCAGTTTAATACAGATGTGATCCTAATAATATACATATTATATCAAATGGGTTCTCGGTTAACTGAGCTACGAATGCCCATTTCAGATCAAGGTTGACGCTTGAGCGTCATCCGGGTCGCTTATGCACGGTCCGGCAGCGCTTGTCTTATCGAAAGCAATTATAAAATTTCTTATAAGAAAGTGTTTCTCGTGCATTCTAGATTGGTTTTTGTCACTATCTTTAGTTTACCATCCTCTATGAAAAGTATTGCTTCCACGTTACCCAGTACGGACGACGGGTATCATATAGTCGCCAGTAGTGTATATATCTCTACCCGTGTTATTGAAAATTAAACAGCGGCGATCACCCTCAGTTCTGGTGGTTTCACCTACAGCTTTTTCATACCTACAACACGTTTTACTCAGAACTTTTCTTATTTTTCAGAGTGTTGCATCTATGTAACTGCGCATTACCAATCGTCTCCAATGGAAAACACCTGCTAACTCTTCTTTTAATGGCTTGGAAATGTGGACTGCTATGGCACCTATGCGAGGCCACCATCGATAATGATGATGCTGATCTTTGGTGTATGCGGCACTTGCCACTAGTGCGCGCTTGTTTCGATTGCCGGACATGGCACGTCCTTGCCGATTCCATGCATTTGTTTCATGTATTGAACAAAATTAAGTTCGTTTAATATTCGTTTAATATAGTTCCTATACTAGTGTAAACTGTATACGTATCACAAGCAATTCAACGAGGATTAATCAACTAGAGACAGCTAAAGTTTTCGTATAAAACCACCAGTGTAACGCTTCCGTTCATCGCACGCCTGCATTTATTTAATGGGAGTAATGGACAAGCAACACCTCTATGTTGTGACTACGCTCTTAAGAAGAGCGTAAAGAACATCTATCGAACATTTTACAAACTTGCCAGCGTACTGATCGTTGTCATCTTAACGAAAAATTACGTAAAGGTAGCAGGAGTATTCGTCCGCTTGTATTTCGAAAATTGTGCCACATCGAGAGTACGCCTGAGTTCTTGGGGGTAAAGCGTTTTTTCCATTATCGATTCGTCGATTTTGTCCCTGGCCACGTAATCAATCAAAAGTACGGAAAACTTTTTCCATAGTTTTTGTACAGTTTCTCTTTTATGTCTGGACTTCTTCCGTCTGGATAACGAAACAGTCGTCACTGATGTAACGCCCTAGACGCATCTACCATTCAGCTGGTCTAACACAACAATCAATAACTACTGTGTTCTTTAGGTGCGCGTGTCTGCATGTATGATACCTATTATGGGAATCCCAAAAACAAATTCTAACAACATAGGAAGGGTAAATAGGACCAGATAAAAAATGAAATGTCTAGCCAAATCGTCTATATGTGCACTTCGTTGCTTAGTAGTAGTTATGTAGTTAGATCCTGACTTGGTAAATTTTAAGTCAATGTTGCAATAAAGAAGCCCAGTTTATGTTAGTCGGCTTCTTTCGTGAAGACTTCGAATTTGCTTGCCTATTGATTGATTGCTTTTAATTAAGCCGATGGAAGCATAAATCAGATGTGTGAATCAGATCGTCTTTAAACATTTCAGCAGTGAACCAGACACTGTGCAAACGGCTAAACAAAATACGATAGGTCAGATATGAGTTGAAGAATATCAGAAGCTGAACTAAGATATTTGTATAGACTATGGTTCAGATCCAGAAAAGCTCGACTGTATTAGGTTATAAATGAATGCTTGTCAGATCTATACTCTTCACATATTTAATCATTTTTACGAATGAAACTTACTTACCTAAGCAAATCTTTGGGACTTTTAAATTTAAGCTTCTAAAACAACTTTTTAATAGCTGACCCTCAATTGTCCCGTATACGATAAACCCCGTTGCTGCTATTGATCGTTGTTTCAACGATCTATCAAAGTAACAAAAAGTTTTAATACGACTAGTTCGGAGGGATTGTGTAAAAGAAACGACAAACGGTACGATTGGTTGTATACTATCATTGAATATTACTTCTGAAGGTTTTTTGGTTCTCCGGTCGGCCTGGAGTACCTGTTAGCTTCTGACCCTAGAGTATTTTGGAATTGACTACTATTAACGTTGCGTAATGCGCAAATTTGGCTCTGGAACCGCGCGACGTCCATCTATCCCTCTGGCATGGCTCGAACTGTTAGGCGTTACTTCTTTTTTCTTTTCATGCTACAATACCGTTGCATACAATACCATGCTAGCAACACGTCATCCCCAATCATTGCTCAAGCATTTCTTTTAAAGCAAATCTGTTTACTATCGAATAGCTTCTCACAGCAAATCATAGTGTTAAGAAGTGGGCCACGTGACTCTATAGCAGACGATTAGCAGACGACAACAACAGGAGTAGGACCTTTTTCTAGGAAGGCATTTCAACAAAAGCAGACGACAGAGACAGCCACTAGGGGCTTGTAACATCGCAATATTCAAGGGCATCGGTGCTGCTGCTGCTGCTGAACTGTGCGAAGTATATATGGGTGACTGGAACTCGGGGGTCTCTTTTGCACTATACCAGGCAGTATAGGGGGCTTAGACGAATAAAAACGGTCGTAGAATACAACACAGTTGAGGGGGTGGAGCGGATATCAGACTGTCTCTGCAAGGATCAGAGTGGAGAGCATCCAGAAAAAAGAAAATATGGCCTGGCAAATGTTCTCTCTTTCCCTCTTCGAAAACCAAAGCTTTCGGCATCGGGTTCTCGAGGCCTATTGCTGGAGATATCATCAGTGGATTGAATTTTGCGAGTTCGCATTGCCGTATTTTTGACACGGTGCATATAAACATAGTCGATTTGTGAAAAAGACGAAATGTATCTTTCTACTTACTACTAGCCAAAAATACAAAATATATATATATATATATATATATATATATATATATCTAATGAATAGAATTGAAATACTGTAGTGATAGGTGGTATAATTTAATGTCAAACTTTGCTGTAGAAGAAGAAAGACTGAAATGTTTGTATGTCTAAAGCTGAAGACAACAGTGTTTGACTTTATTTTGCTTTAAATCTCATCTGACCCATAGCTAGTGGTATTTGCGACTTGAAACTTGTTATTATTGAACAGCTAAACTCTAACAAATACGACCAGCCTATACCAGATGTCCTTCGAAGCATTTAGATAAGTAGTTATTTTATTACAGACGGCACAATTTGCCATTGTCGTAAAGCTTTTTTCTCAGACATTGCTTGTTAGATCTCAGGTATTTATAAAGCGAATCAAACACCGTTCCGTTTTGTCACCTGACGTAGTTCTGATAAATGTGACTTTTGTCAGCGCTTTGATCTGACTGACATTGTGTCAGTGACAAGACTTCAGCTGCGACTAGTGGCGAAGCGCATACTCAGATGCGTGTGAACCGCATGATTAGCGGGCAGCCCGTTTCAGCTATTTGCGTACATTAATGTCGCAGTGATGGCGAGGATAGAACAAGGACTTTCTTTTGGGTCGACTGCTATTTATGTCGTACTGGGTAGCTAACTCGCTATGCTACATTCTAGTCTACCAACGGTTTCACTGTCAAATCGGTGTTACAAACCGGACAGCGAATTATTATTATTAGACAAGAAAATCACATTTGGTTCGTTCCTGAAAATGCCTAAAGGCTGGCTGTACTATTATTATACAGTGCTAGGCAAAAAAGGTCATAGGTCCAAGATGCCTTTCCATGGATGAGGGCTGTGCGCCATCAACTTAAGGGCTGTTGGCGGTGGACACCGCATTCCTAGCGACAATACGAATAGCGTTTGTTAACATGAAGATTAGCGCAATCTATAATAATATTAATAGTGTCTTTTAATTAATAGGTGGTCTAGCGCTTATTAAACTTAGTGACAGATAGTGACAAGGTGAAATCTAGTTCGAAACCGGGCCCCGTAGCCCGACACAGGATTAATTTCGCTCTGGCAAAAGGGAACCAATCGACCGCCCTTGAAACATGAACGCTTACCATGGACACCGCCGGACGTAAAATTTAAAGCATTTGTTTATTTAGTGGTATAAACATGGCGTACAGGTAACGTGTTTGTATCTACTGGGCCGGGGAAACACCTATAGGGGCAGACTAAATTCTAAATCGAGCATGGACACGAAATTGATTTTGTGCTACTGGAAGGTGACCGCCCCCGGCCGCACGTAGCAGCAACGCTTAATTAAGGCGCTGGTAGAATCTGATATGTACTGTAAAGTGTTTTCAGTCGCCTGTCTAGCGAACCCTTATAGTGGTGCGTCGATGACGTGTCTGCTTATGAAGAGGTGAAAATTCAAGACCGCCAGTAGAAACTGTGTGCTCCGCCTTTGGCGTTATAGAAAGAGCCACTCTCTAATAAAATACTTAACAAAGTTGTTTTTGAAGTAACAATCGAGGCATTTGTTAGTGGTCTAGGCTCAAAATTATTAAATATGTCTGACTAAAATGGAAAATTCTCTTTGCCTTGTGCATGTTTGTGTGTACTGCGCTTCGAAAGTAAACAGAAAGGCGTGCTTACTTATAGATTCGATTTAATTAGCAATAAATAATAGAACCAAGAAGAAACACTAACGTCAACGGAAATACCCCGGAAATTTTGATGTACGTACACTGGCATTAGGTACGAAAAATTATGTCTAGGTTTTTTCGCATTAGGTCGACTATAGAAACAAAGGCCGTCAAAACAATAGCGGCCACATGTTACTATGATCCAAACAATTCAATGAACACCCGCAATGTTTGCCAATACAAACATTGCGGTTGTTTCATGCATAGTGCATGTGTAGAAGTGGATTTCCTTGATAGCTAATTCGTTTATGATGGCACTCGAACCAACTTTCCTGTTGAAAACCCAGTTTATCTACGCAGCCCAAAGGAGTGGCTGGATCTGTTGACCGTAAAATGCTTTTTGCCATCTTAGGATGCGTCAAGTGACAGCGGGCCTATAATGTTTCGTAGGTACGTTAACTCTGTGTGCATCAAACGCGAGCCCCGAAATCAAATAAACGATACGGGTCGTCGCGCCAGGCCTTTTTCTTTCGCCCGACCTACGGTACTTGATGTATATGTTTGACGTACGAACTTTTACATGTTCGCAGACTTAACGTATGGGCAGAACAATTGCATGTTCTGTGATGTACAAACAAATAGTAGAAGCGCTGATATGACGAGCTCCTAATTTGGCTACTCGTCAAACTTAAGATGCTCTTGAGTTTGCTGCAAACGCAAAAACAAATACAACCTGCCGAGTACAAATTAATAATTCGGTAAAGAGTATCCCCAATTTATACGTGGGCAACAGCTAATGTACAATGGCAATTGTCGGGATAAAAACCCATCGGTCGCCAGGCCTAGCAATAGTATCCTCTAAGCAGGGCTGTTGGTACTTTAGATCAACGTTGATTTTCATGGTAAACGCATTAATGTAACAGAAGCCCGAAAAGGCCGAACATTGGTACACCTAGCTCCTATTGAGACGCCGCTCAAAGCGTCTATTTATACGACAGCATCCTTACAAATGTTGCTTTTTTGAATAAATCATGATAGTCCTGATTTAAAACATTTTCATATTTCTATCTCTCACGTTTCTAAGCCTAGATTTAACATGCAATATATACTCACATAAAACACACATTATTAAAACGGTGTGGTTTGGGTGGCTTATGTGCATCTACACCCATGAGCATGTAGCCCTTGCTGATTTGAATTTTAGCGGTATTGGAGAATAGCAAGCACGGCATATGGCTGTCATAGATCCGTTAGAGAAAAACCAGACACGTCCATAGAGGCCTACCCTAGCTAGATCTCTTAGTGAGGGCAAGTTGTTGATGCTTTCCCAAAAACTGATTCCGAGACCTTATTCAGAGAGTTAGAAAAACCAAGGGTGTTGACGAAAGGGAAAAAAAGCAAATGTCACAAAAATAATCAGTCAATAATTATTTTATTATTGTGGACGGTCTTACCACATGTTACGGCAAAAGAAATCCTCTCTGTTTCTGTACGCGCACGTTCGACTGCATCAGCCATCGCATGTCAACAACCGGCAACGAGACGTCCTTTGCCGGCCTTTTAAGACAAGTCGCATCGACTACTCGGGTTGACGTGGAGATTTTTGCTGGCAATAGCCCTTCACAAAGTGGCTTCTTATGAGGTTAGTTTCCCATATAAAATATGAGAACGTGACGCCGTTTTACAGTGGGCGAAAAAGCCAATGCGGCTGTGAAGATCAATGTTTTTTCAACTTATTTCCGCCTGAGAAATCTGGTTCGGCACTCCAGGAAACTGTTTACCATATCAAAGAGTGCAAGCTGGGAAGCTTTTTTGTCGACAAGGATTTTCCTCGGGCCCCTGAATATTTATAGGCTTTGTCTTCCGGAAAAACCGTTTATATTTATAACTGTTAAGTATATAATTTTTACGATTGGTTAGGACACTATTTCAAACCTGCTCCTGCGCGAAAGGCCGTTAAGATTTAGTATGTTTACCAAGAACTGTACAATGTCGTACGGTGAGATCGAGTTTAAGTCAGATTTACGTAAACATATCTTTCCCTATTCGCTACGAACTATTGTTTCAGCCGTTACTTAAGTGTCATCCTATATCATAATTTATGTATATAGACAGTGTCGGATGATGTTGAGCTAATATCTGGAACCTGCTGCAGACATGTAATAGCACCGTCTATTTTAGCTCAGATTTGTTTATTGGTTCTCATAATTTATTAATTTTTTTTTTGTCGAAAAACGCTGCCATAGTTAATGCGTTATTAAGATCACGAGATTTCACTAATCAGCATACGTTATTAATTAATAAGTACAAAAGAAAAGTATGGCGGCAAATTTGATTCCTAACTAACGAACAATGGGATCGAGTTTGCGAAATTTAACGTAGCAATTACCTGCGCATAGCCAGGCCAGCTGACAGGCTCAGCGAGCCCTCAAATGAAACGTGCCACCATATCGTCCCATAAATATATATAGATATAGGTTAGAACTGTGTCAAATAAATACAATAGAGTTTTTCAGAAGCATTAATTTTACAAATACAATGTTATCATTTTGTAATCCATTCTTTGATGAACCGTTATGCTCTATTGAATATTGCTCTTTATTGCGAAAACTTTTTCTACTGTTGCTTTAAGCCACTTACAAGCTCTTACCGCAACTTTGTACTTCACATCCGTGAACCGACCTTGTATTGGCTCGCCCAAACCCGGTAGAGTCCCGTTTAGTCACGACCTGCATAAAAAAGTGGGTGTAGTGGGTATATGGGCTGCCTCGCCAAAAGATATACTTCCCGCTGTTCGTTACTGACCCTGTTCTCAATTTGGCCGCAGTCCATGGAAAAATCCGCTTGCTCACCAACAGTTTCGCCTATTTCAAGGACGCAGGGCGCTATGACGTTACCAGTTCTAGATGTAACGTTTAAAACACGAACGCCTGCAAAAGAGTTTATCCGTTCTACAGTTGGAACACGCTGTTTTTTCAATTGGCCTGTGTGCCAACGGCCATTATTTTGACGTCCGATAGGAATAAAGATGATCAGCTGCTTTATGCTTAAGGGATCTGAGTGGTAAATGATCGAACGAATATTCTCGTGTTAGGGACCGCGTGGACTTTCTACACGAAGTGGCCCCACTTTGCTGGTGCGCACTATTTGGCTTTTCTACTAATAATCTAGGATAACATAGGTAAAAGAATAAAGGCTCAGAACCTTTCAAGACACACCAAAAGTCATAACATCTCTTTCCTTGGCTAGAAGAGCTGCACAACTTTCGCTTTTTGAAACTGTCGAAAAACTGCTATAAGAGATGGCGTGAGATGCACGCATATGAGGCCTCGCAATCACGCAGCCTTCACATATTTCTTTCCAACTGAAGTTTCATAATTGCTAAACTGAAATTAGTCAATGCATTCCAGTACGAAGCGAAGTGCATTTACGCCCGGGTTCGAACCCAAAGCCGCACGTGTCTTTAGGCTTAATAGGAAAATCAGAATCTGATCAGGAGATGATTACATCAAGGCGATGGATATACAACTGAGTCTCAATAGTTTACGTAATAATAACGGCTCAATAGTGAACATGTTGCTAAATATTGGACATAGTTGAGATAGAGCTGTTCATAATAGAGGTCCAAACCGAACGTTTTATTAAGCAGCAACAATTCACGACTCGGGAAACCCTTCCACTTTTATCAAACACGTAGCACGATGTAGAAATCTGCGCTACAAGAGAGATTCTCTCCGCTACAAGGCAATATTGCTTTGCCAGCAACGAATATAACGCTTGTGTGAGCATGCATATCAGTGATGGGCCAAACAAAACTTGTCTGTCTTTGACCGTTCTTCAAATTACCACGTAAGTAACAGACCTACAAAAAAAAAAGACGAAAAACATATTTCACCCATCGTTTAACGTCACTCAGTGTGAGATCAACAGCTATATCTTACCACTTTATGGAGATCGATCTTGTCAACACCGCGAACGTATTTATATATAGGAAAATGGATGACTGTGAGAAATCAAGGAAAAAACCTCTACAGAAGCCACACTTAAGGACAAAAGCCTACTTTCAGAGGTCCGATATTTCCGTTGCACATTCTATAAGTGAAGCAAGTTCTGCAAATTTAATGCTATCTAGCATACGACTTGCAGCAGTGGAACACTGAAATGGCTTAATAGAAAGTGTAAAAAAAAAAAAAAAAAAAAAACGTACCTGTTTGTAACAAAATATTTTGTCTAATGATTATTATAATTGTCGTATTTTTATAAGCTTGTCGTTACAACCCTATCGAACTTCATGCTATCGAGAAATCTATAATTATATCTTTATATATATTATTATTATTATTATTTATTGCTTGCATTATTCATAAGTGTACAAAAAGTATCGATATAGGGCTACTGAAAACTACATCTGGGCTCCAATCAACCAAATATCAGTACGCACTCATCCTTCCATAAAAAGTTTTCATGAAATAGGTAATGATATAAGAAAAACAATAGTGCGCAACACATAGTTACGTATAATCCATATTATCCTTTTCCTTGTAAATATAGCCCAGTTCGGTATTTCCCACATTTTCGTTAATGTTCAGTAAATCGCAAAAAGTTTTCTTTGGTAGGTAGGACAAATAAATGTTTCAGACCAATTGACACGCAGCAATTACAGTGACGAGCATTTACTAATGCTAAGGACACTTCGTCGCCTATGGACAGCGCAAGCCACCTTGTGTACTTTGCTGATTTCCGTACAAAAGCGTAGATTCCGTAGAAGCTGATTCTGTAGAGAAGATGTTTTTGGATGTTTTGTCCAGGATATCCAATAAAAGTGCTTTTTGTGTCTGTCAACTTCAATTCAGCTGATTGGCCTACTTAGGTATGAGTAGCTTACGGCAAAAAATCATCTTATTTTCGCCATTTTGAGGTATTCTAGCGTATTTTGGTGCGCAAGTTTAGAGGGCGGTTGCATTACTCTGACAGTGTTTCCGAAAAATTTTGCTTAATCAACTTCGACGCTTTTAAGAGAATTGTCAGGGGCAAAAACCGTATACTTATCGAGAACACCCTGTTATTGTTGTGAATTGCGGCTAAACAGACCCGCTAAATGAACGTGCTATTTCTGAAGCCCTCAAGAATTTCTGGAAGCTTCAGACAAATTCCCAGTAACTCGCTTTTTATGTCCACTCAAAATCTGCTGATTCTTACCTTTTGATGATTTTTCCGCCCATTATAAAAGTGGACGTAACTAAGTTCTGTGCATGACTACTTCATACTTCCAAAGGTCTTCCGGAAACAGTGTTCATGTATGGGTTGATCGTTTTTAAATGTTTTCGCTGAAGTTCCGTCTTGTGTTTCGAAAAATGTCGTAGTTCGAAGCTTATGTAGAGATGGTAAAAATGAAACTGCCCACTTGCTTCCTTTACATGTCTTTCTTCACCCTTGGCCTAATAGAGCAAACGACCCAGTAAGAAAACTGCGTTTTGCCCTTGTAGGAGAAATAAAAGACGTTCCAGTTGCGGTGAAAATTTCCCCGTACGTTTGGTCCCTGTTAGTGTTATCAACCGCTGATTCATTGCCTCGAGCAGATTAGTCGTGAAAGGCTATCTGGGTATGTGAGTGTATACGATCAGCGAATTCCCATATTTCTTGTTAAATTTATTACGCACTCGATGCATTACCGTTAAATGTGTTCATGGTCATCTTCGAGCATCCTAATAAGACTATAGCTTTTGTAAAAAATATGATAGACATAACTGTATTCAGAGTACATTCAAGATATTTATTTGCGCGACGCGCCACAGTTGGCTCCTGATCCCGTAAGAACAGGCCTAGATCGCTCGGTAGGAAGGGTTTAAACAAAACTGGAGGACCCCGAAAAGCCTATAAATTCACATAAGGGGCTTGATACTCCTCTAGGCTCGACTGTTATCAACGAGGCACCTAAGGCAAATCATGATTATCTATTATCGACCGCTGGTATAACCGTTCGTTCGGGCTAATACACCTTATTTAACCTAAATGAATGGGCTGCAATGTCTAGTGGCCGGTCGTCTCGTTAATTTTGCATTCATGCCAATGGCCTGTTATTTTTCCATAATCGACGAGCCGACAAATGCTAGTAAAACACACCATTTTTACTGCTACCGGTTATCAAGGCCGGCAAGGTATAAGGTCATGCCTAAGAACAGGAGAGATCTAAGTATAGGAACTTAAAATTAATTTGAGATTATTCTATAACTGTTATAGTTTCAACTCTGCCAATATCATACATTTGGTAGCTTGTAATTGCTAACAGTGAATTCGAAATTATGAATACGAAATTTACTTAGCTTTGCTTTGGATATTTAAAGTAACTGGAAAATATATGCGATATACTATTGCTAAGGAAAAATTATATTTAGAAAGCCTATTTTAACAAACGCAAAGGGATGCTTCCATTTACCGATGTTGGCAGTTCGATTCATATTTTGTTGAAAACAACTTGCATAAAATTTAAGTATAGGGCAAAATAAGTTAACTGTTTTCACGTTTTTTTTTTAAAATTCTGAAACCTACTTAAGAGTCTAAAAGTGTTTGGAGACCAAACCCGCTGAAAATTCCAGGTTAACACTAACGGCAAACTGACCTAGCTCGTTTAAATACACTGACTTATTGCAGAGGACTTGTTTTTTTTTTTTTTTTGTACATGTAAGAAAAACACACCCGATCTAGTTTGCGAAGTCGAGCCAGTATGAAGCGCGGATAATTCAGACGTCTTTTTGTTACAATAGTTTTTCATTTGAACTTTCCGTTAGGTGAAATAATTTAGTGAAGAAACGTGACAAAGTATATTTAATGTAATTACTTAATTACATAATGCACTTGTTGGAAAATAGATACTTAATAAAGCTGTACTTCAGTCTGATTGAGTCTTTATAAGAATGCAGAGTACATTTTGAGATATAGAGTCGTGCGGAAATGTCAGCTGAACAAATTTATTAACGGCACACAATGTTGTCTCATATTTTGGCACGGGCTGGCTAAAACAGTAGCGATTGTACGATCTACGTATCTAGACGGATTTAAAGAAGCTATGGTAATATAATGTTTTCCGATAAATCTCATGGTAAACGACGCCTGTTAACTAGGCTGTTACATAATTCAAAAAAAAAATACGGAAAATCTGTTTCGGAATGTAGAGATCAGGCTCCGATGTCTTGCGTTAAATAGGTTCCTATAGGACGCATATCGTCTACATACGCCACCTTTATGTAGCGCAATAAGGACTTTTGCCAACAAGTTACACCAACAGAAAAGCATTTAGGACCAGTTGGAGACAAAGAAAGTTATCCCTGTGAAGGTGAAGCGGTAACGTGTTTATCATGTAAACTTAAGGACACTCGCTGAAGTGTGATGCAGGTAGGAAATCGGGTGTAGGGATACGGTTTACTCTATGCTAAACCGAACCCGCGGAAGAGGAGTTGAAGAAGAAGGACTCGAAACATTTATCAGTATCAGAAGTAATAATACATGTAGCCGGCAATCTTAAATAAATATTTCAAGTGTCACGTCTGTCATTGCTGCCTTCACTGCGGCAACTGGCAATCCTTGTAGTGCGAAGGAAACACTACTTCGATGCCCGGTTTCGAACCAAGATCATTTGAATTATAATTATAATTAGTCTTCCTAGGAAATATATGAAATATATTATCGAGATCAATTTTCTTTGTAATCAAGTAACTTCGAATAATAGTTACAACTAATTACCCCTTTAGCATTAAGTTAGCTCAGCAAATCTACAAACAACCACCATACAGGTCACTGTTGCATGATCCCCAGTTCTGTTAGAATCCGCGTCTCCTTTAAAATGTCCAGCTCTAAGCTGGAAATTAGTAATCTGTCCACTTTGTCTGTACTTGGATTAATGATCATTGGCTATGTCTAGCATAGCAAACTAAAGTAGTCTATGTTATATATAATTTTGGCCTGAACAAATGGAATATAAAAGTGTTTTACGTGGAAGTAAGGCATTATGGCAACGAATCTCCGCTACATCACTCAGTTGATACTATACCACAAATAGGAGCAACTTATCAGAGATGTATAAAAATGCGAGAAGCTTAATCGTGCCATTTTCAAAGTTGTTCAAGTTTCCGATTTCTATCTATATATATATGTGTCCGGCGGCAGACCTTACAATGACAACAAAATGATTACAGTATACGAAAAATATTACAAAGCTAGTACATCCCGGACCTGTTACGTCGGAACCTTCAAAGGCATACAATCAACTGAAGGAAGTAAGTAACTTGCTTGTTATTGAAAACTCTAACTGAACACTTATACGTTTTGTGAGTAGCACACGTCCCCCAGAAGGAACAGGTAAGGACAACGGGGATGATTGATTTTAAAGTGCCTTTCAATTCTGTAAATCCTTCATTGAAACGCAAATGTTAGACAGATTGAAAGCTGATTAGAAATTATTGAGATTCTACTACATAAAATGCTTGAATTACTGTTTTGCAAACGCTGTCGATGAATTAGGACACAATACCACGTCAAAACATAACACTACAAATAGTCATGACGACCATATAATAGTAACAGTAATAGCAATAATATGGAGTGGACTGATACTCACAGCGTGATAAACATCCTGTTTACGTCTAATACACCATTCGATACCTGCCCGAGTTTGAACTTGAAAGGTTACTTGTCCTATTTAGTGAGGTGACCGTGAACGATAAAAGAGCCTGCTAACGCAGTGTAGCCTTTGTTACCCAAGCCAGCCTTGCACTAACACAATGCTCTGCATCGAAAACGGTCTTATTGGCTCTCATCTGGAGATAGCGCCAAATCCTATTAGCAGACAACCGTGTCGCGCATAGCAGACATTACCATAGTTCATACCGTTGAGTCGATCTGACGCTAAATTAGGCGCTAGTAGATGAGTAAAAACAAGTGTTTTAAATCCAATTCAATCAATTTTAGCTAATGCTCAGCCACTCAATATCAGATAGCGCTGGAACACCTCACCGGACCATCGAGTTTTCTGCGTGTTCCTGTGGTAATAAATAAGGAAGCCAGCCATGGATACGTCTCGCTTTGTCGAGCCTTGGAACACTTCTTGTGAGACGGAGACGAACCTCGTTCATTCGGAGCTTTGCGTAAAGATATTAGTATTATTATGGCATGAATAATCTGTTGATCAGGGCGGTGCTACGATAGGTGGGGAGGGACACAAGTTTTTTTGCACCGCATGTCTGTAAAAGTACCTCGATAAAAGAAGAAACTGGCGAGAAAACAGCCGACTTGAAATGTCTTTATAACATTAAACAAAATTGCCTTGCTCTAACAAGTTTTTTTTCGTTATTTCAACATGTCGAAAGACAGTTCTAGAACGGTTCCGACAGTTAGCAGGCTCATACAGAATGTCGTATTCGGGCGACTATGATACCGTGTTGAATGTGTCCTATTTAAATTCTTTTCTGTCACAAAGTAAGATCGCTTCTGTCTTGCCGGACTTGTTTAAAGGCCTGATGACGAACTATACTGATGAGAGTTACTTGGTACCATCGGCAAGCATGAACAAACATGGAATACCAGTACCTCATCGAGCAGATCATTTACTGGACTGGGTGTTGCTAGACCCCTTTTATAAATTAGGTCGTTCGAGCAAATCAAGCTGATTACGGAGTAGAAGCTCCTTCTCGTTGGAGAACTATAGGAACTTTACATAGATGCCTCTACAAAAACCAGCGTGTTTCATGTTATCGTGCGTCAGGATCTCGGTGAAGTTCGACCAGCTGCGCCTTTTACTCATGGCCAGACACCGATATTGGATGCGTGCCGGATAGCCTCACGGGCATTTGGCACTGCTGTTTATCAAACGATAGATTTGCTTGTAACTGTTGGTAACATTCCAACTGCCTATATATATATATATACTGCCTAATCTCTCTAAAAAATCTAGCATTCGATTATATTTTCTGAAAAGTAAACGCAATAGGACACGGTGGGAAGAAGCTTTTATTGGCAACAGGATACAGGAGGTCGCTAATTTCAACCCTAGTCGTCTTGCTTAGAGCGCGTCTTCCCCATTCGGGATCTCTATATATATATATATATATATTATAATATATATATAATAATAATAATAATAATAATAAGTATAATCTGTTATTTGGAAGCTTTCTTACGAGAGCTTGGGGAAAAATACCGTCGTAGTTAAAACGAGGTTTAGAATACGTCAAAGCAGTATTTCAGCCTTTGGTGTCGATATGTGACTACACTATAACCTTAAGTAGGTTAAAAAGATACTAGTCGTCTATTATAAAATCACCCGCTTATGATCGAATTCAATCCGCGATCTCGTATACTAATAGCGTAACTTGCAATTGATAAATTCGAATGCCATAGTAAGTTATACTTAAGTGAGTATCATTGGGCAATAAAAAAAAATATTAAGGCCCGTTAATATGTCATAATGTTTAGCACTGGATGTGAAGCCCCTGTTGCTCGTAGTCATTAACCTAATGCTATCTATAGAACTGAAATAAAGGTTAGGCCTTACAAACTAGCCTATCTATCACTTCTGTTATATTGTTTACAGCTGAAATTCTGATATTTGCTTCTATTCTCCTTGGCCTTCATATATAACTGTGATCAATCAACCCTTCGGCGACAATCGTCAGCGCCCCGGCGGACCTAGTAGAATAGAAGTGTAAAACCCATTATTTTTCATGCAGCGTCTACTTTGCTTTGCTCGTTGAACTATCGAAAGCCACAAAATAGATAGAACATAGCACAAGGAATATATAAAATACGTGGTTGATAGGGGGACAACAAAAGCGCCGATATTGACTGAAGTTAGTTAAGGTTGTCGTCGATCTGAGTTCCCATTGCTCCTCATCGGCGGAGGGTTGAACTTGGCTAAAGGCAATGTGCGGGAAACCAAGGTTCGAGGTAAGGACAAAGCTTCCTCTAAGCGCATCCATTTTGTCTGTGTATGTGCATGTCTCAGTGGTACGTTGCTTTTGCGTAATCTATGCTTCAGTGGTTGGCCTGGCAGATTTATAGAAAATTTGTAGAAAAAATGAGCTAACGATTTATCATACGCTGATAAGAAGCAACTAAATATGATATAAAGATTCGTAATCCATGGTAAATACCTGAAGAGGCGGGAAAAAACGAGAGAAATCTGTACATATATGGCTCAGTCGACCATGCCATCTGTTGTAAAGACTGACTTCTATGGTACTCTAATGAAATGACAAGACGAGGCGACACATTCGTTGTAACAATGAGACGTATACATTTAAATATAAAAATTGCGTTTCGTTCATCGAAATTATTAAACTAAGGGCAGACAATTATTCCTTGTGCTGGCGAAAAATGGCGGTGGCTGCGTTTTTTAGAGTGTGAGCTTCAGAAACAAACATCGGAGTAGACGCTAACATCGTGTTTAGCAACGATAAATAATGACAAATACACTCACAAGCAGTGAGTTATTTAGGGATGTTGATCAACAGCCCTTCGCAAGGCTAGATCGGACTCTTTCCCCTGCTCGTATTAAGCGCGGTTTTACCTTCAAAGCCCTTTGAAGCAGTGCCAAATATCTGTACCGACACCTGTCATAAACGAAATAGCAGAAAATCAAAAGGTTAGGTATGGTGCTCAGAAGTAACTTTAGGCTTCTCTCGTCTCTTTTTTTAGGCATCCCACAGATCCGCTGAGCTAAAACTTCACAGCGACTCCAATTAAAATACATAACATTACGTATCCACATGTTTCCAAATGGCCTCTCAAAACATTAAAAGAATGCGATTCACTTTAGAAAATTATTTTTAATATAATTCTTTAGGGAAATATAAATTGCACGTATCATCATGCACCGCTTTGAATTATGATACTGGTTGAATAAAGTTTCGGTGAATAATAACCTCCTCGGTTCAGGGCATTCCTGTTTGTTATCTGGATCAACCTTTCCGATAAGAACCGAAAGTTCAGTACCTTGTCCTGCGTCCATGTAGAGGTAACACGAACCTCACCAAACCCAGGCTATCCGCAACAGTCGTACTCGCGCTTACACCTCAGATGCGTGTTCAATGACTAAAACAGAAGTTGGCGACCTTCACAGTGTCAACAACAGCCTTAAATTGACTCGCTTGGAAAGAGTGTCTGGAAAGGTGGGAGGTAGCGTTGATTGGCTCGACCGCTTTAACAGCTGCGGAGGCTCCCCACGTTTTATGAGCTGCATATGTTTGTGACGACAAAAATATCGACATCTGTACACGGTGTACCTTTTAACGTCGCGGTACTCCGTAGATTGATTGAGCTGGTCGGTCGTCTCGTGTTGGGCTTGATAGAGTTGCCTATGTGGTGGAAGGATATTTGAACAAATTGTAAAGATTACTTCCTTCTTATTCGTTCACATGATGTATTCAGATGTACACGCTTATGTTAAATAATAATGTGCGTCAAATCATAGTATAGAGATAACATTATGACGTATTTATAACTTCATTCATTAAAGTATTTAGTATTTAGAGAAGTTCAAGATGATAATCTTTCCATGTGGAAGATTTGGAACAGTTTTGGTAGTGATTGTTTTTAGGTATTTGCACACTTTTTTTTCTATAGATGCGTAACATATTTTTTTTTTTTTTTTCTATAGACATGTAACATGTGGGGTAAATGACTTGACCTATAAGCAGCTCACCGTCGAAGGTGGTTTGCTGATAGCGAATTTAAAATGAGAAGCCTAAAAGAAACTTCTGGCTTTTAGAAAAAGAGAAAAGAAATTACGAATCAACCAACATATGCCTGAGCTCTTAACAAACTTCAAAAAAAGAGCAAAAAAATATTGTTTTATTTATTCATTCGATTTCTGTTCGTTATATGAAGTTTGAAAGTTACGGGCTAACATTCTAGTCTATCGATAGCAAGTGTAATTCATGAATGTATAGTTGTCAGAAATAAAACAACTTCAAGTTTGATTTACTGTAAAAATAGCTTTTTTTTTTTTTTTTTTTTACAGTAATAAGGTTTTTGAACTTCACACCTCATTTCGAGTATCGTTTATTTATCAAGTTTACCAAATAATGAATTTTGTGTACTTTCCACTACCATACGGCAGTGTATTCTTTTGCCAGCACTTAGCAGCTCTTGTTACCAACTGGTGTGCCAATTGTTTAGGTCATATGTTATTCCAAGTGCTACTAGGAGAGATAGGCATTTCAAGCGATAGTATTTTACAAAGCACAAAACGGCACTCTAATTTAAGAATTCGTCTGCTCTTTCTTTCTCTTTCCATCTAGTCTTTCTTCCTTGTCAAATGTAGCCTTATCTAGTTTGAAAATAAGCAGAGACTCTTCCAGACCAAAGGAATTGATTGTGATACACAGTGTTGCCGTTGGAGCTCTATGGCGCGTGTCGTCTACTGTCAGAGTATGGACAGTGCCAGTCTTATATTGCAGAGCTTATATTTCTCACTGAACTTGCAACCTTCGCCTTCAATAATACTAATGACAATAGAAGCCTGTGGGAAGGACCGGTGAATGGCGGATACGTGGAAACGCCTACCTTTTCAATTTGTGGCACTCGTTTCTGCCACTAGGGGCATTATTGCAACCATATTTGTGATGAGATTGTCCGATTTGGTCTGGCCCCTGCAGAGTGTAACTAAGTCATGCTGATGCTATGTTTTGACTGGGTCAGGAAGTTCCAGTGGTCGAAAGTTGATAAAACGAATAGCGCAGAATTTTTGGTGGGCAATGTTAACGGGTCATCAATCTATTCTGTTTGAATTTTCAATGAAATGTTTATCATAGTAGCAGTTTTTGGTATATATATATATGTATATATATATCTACTTATGTGTACTTATATTTACAATAATGATTATGATCTTGATATGATGTGATATAGTATGGTTACGGTTCTGCACGTCTGGCTAGCTTGATATGCTACTAGCTCCCAGTGATAACATAAGAAATATAAGAAAAAAACCTTTTTGAATGCTAGAGAATATGGTTTTGTGTTTTATTTAACGCCATATACTGTATTAGGTTAGAAAGGGGTGCTCTTGGCACTGCGAGTGCGACTTCAACTCGAAAGAACTCAACGATGAATGTTCTATGTAGATAAAAAGCGCATATTCTTCTCTAGTATGCGTTTCGTCGGGACCCGAACGCTGTAAAAACAGCTCGGGACACTTGCCTTGTGTAGTGAC
This sequence comes from Varroa jacobsoni, assembly GCF_002532875.2. NCBI lineage: Eukaryota > Metazoa > Arthropoda > Arachnida > Mesostigmata > Varroidae > Varroa > Varroa jacobsoni. Next base: position 122,178 of record NW_019214266.1, read on the forward strand.
TCGATCACTGAAAAAATAGCTCAGAAGTGGCTAGTCAAAGTGGATACCCCACTCTGGCTAACCATTTGGATTTGCCGAAGACCGTCGGCTGGCACTCTTAAATAAAAACAGCTGACAAACAATTTGAGAAATGACCGAAAAAATTAACTACGACCACACGACTGTCCTTAACCACCACAACGAAATATGGTTTTCTATCCGGTGAAAAAGCACCTTGTTTACAACCCAGTTTACTGGGTCATTTAAGATACTCCCGCATCAATTTTTTGTACAGAGAAAACTACACACACACACACACATATATATATATATATATTCCTCTATAACTGCTCGCTGCTATATACGTATATTTTTCAACGTATTCGTCAGCCAATCGAATTCAGACAACTTATTCTATTTCACACACGGTCGGCTCTGATCAAAGGTATCTCCGCGCTCTATCCGCGTGCGTTTTTTCAGGTTTTCCTTCGTTTTCTAATGACACATGACGGCACTATTGCTCGAGAGGTATTTTGAAACTGCCGTTGGAAAAAAAGCACTTCCCATCCCTAACTGTGATTTTTACCGCAACCCGGTTTGTTGTACCCCGAACGCAGTCTCGGACCATCCTCATATCGCCGACTCCATACCTATTTCTTGAATTGTAAGATGCCCTAGTTCACCCTTTGATGTAATGCTAAACGTTTTTGGTCCGACTCAACGTGTGAGTTTAGATGCTATGGTAGAGCCCTAACATCGTTAACGATAAACACCTTAGAAACATTCTGTTATTTTATTATTTTCTGTCATTCGATATAATGGCTTACCATACGTGAGCACATCGTTTCCATTAAAAAATTATGCTCATATCCGGAATGACTATTTGCTTCTGAATTACGTCACCGTGTTGTTGTTTCCGTCGACAGACTGTACGGTAGGGTCCTGTACGCTGAATGAGAATCGTCTTGCTTATTCTACTGCCGAATGGCCGGCGGGATCTCCTGCAGGAACACTTGTAAACATGTTGAGTGTTACTACCCAAAATTGACACACGCGATTAGTTTAAAAAAAAAAAACAGATCCCTCCCTTGTTTTTAATTCTTCCACTTTGAAATTGCGAAGCCCATCTAAAATACGCAGGTTTCTGTATAGCTTAACAAGACCTTTCGGCTGTTCTACGACAGTGCAAGCCACCCATTTCGACATGACGTTGGGTGATCCTTATGGGCACACAGATTCTGCGCTATACAACGCTTTGACACAGCTGACAGATCACTGCATATCGGTTTTTTTCTTTCTCGTTCGGTTAGAATGACCCTGCCTCATCGTTCATCAGTGTGGTTATTGAAGTTTTATCTAAAGCCACGAAAATGACGTCGGTATCATCGGCTATCTGTATCATGCATAATGGTCCAGATGGTTTTAGGAGTTGCGGCGAATCTAGTCGGTCTAAAAGCAACCTAAATGCAATGTGTGCTCTTATTTTTCGTCGTCGTCGTCGTCGTCGTCGTCGTCGTCGTCACCAACATCACCAGTGCTTCTTGTTGTTGTGACGATAACAACATATGTTTACAGATAATGTCGCCGTAGTAAACATGCCGAAAACGGAAATAGAACGTCGACCTCTACTACAATGCAAGACAAACTTATCGATCCAAACTACAAAAGAACAAGAAGATGCCTGACGTGGGGTTTGTTGCGCTCTGTTTGCTTACCTTCTGCACAGGAACCTTCTGTTCGTGATCGCAGTACACCGTCTGCAGTGAAAGTAGATATTGTTCTACAGGACAATGGCATTTTTTTACCGATTTTCAAAAAAATTGGTATGGTACAAAAGACCTGTTAACGTTTATTTTAGCTGGCTTAGGTCACAATGATGTTAATTCATAAACGTGTGCAGTTTTTCCACCTCTTTCGCCAAGAAGAATGCGCATTGATGGTATGAGCGTAGCTCTCTGTTTTTCTAAGGAATTTTCGAAGGAACATTAAATAGATAGTTACCTTATTTGTGTTCACCAACTACTTTATAATGTATATACTTCAAACGTTCTGTCATTGATAATTCATATTTAGCCTATCACTCTTCACTAGATGCAGAAAATGGTAAAGCTGCAAACAATCTCCCTCTATAGCCTAGTCGTCTTGCGACTGGACCATTAGATTGGTTAGAAAATAATGTTTGTTTTTTACAAAATTAATGCATTATGCAGTTGTCATTGCCGTTTATGATTCTTCCCATCTCTCAGTCACTTTATCTATTCAAAAACCTGTTCTGAATATTTCTTTGATTTCATGAACTGGCGAAAGAAGGAATAGAACAATAAAAAACAACAAAAAAATGGCGACAAACACTTTCATCGAGTGCGACATGAGCAACAATAGTTAAACTAATGACCCTTCTTTTGTTTCCTTTTCCTATACCAAATCGTGTCTTTTTATCTCTGTACAGATACGTCATTAGCATCATTCAGACATGCTATGTGAGCATTGCATTAAAAGGAAAAAACTTCATAAGTTAGCCAACTACATTAATTAGACATCTTTAACCACTGCTGTCACCGTTGCCTCCGTCAAGGGTTGCCATGGTCACGCGTGTGCGAACCGAAAGGTCGTTCCGATTATAGCAGTATAGCTGTAACAGGCTACTTGTCTGTTATCAAGCTGACATGCGCTTTCCTCGACTTCCATCAGTAGCAGGAATGGACGGGTTTCCTCATTAGTTCTGGACAAACGAGGAATGTATTTTCTCTGTAGCAAGTAAGCTGCCTGATCCTCTATAGAATTGTCGCTCTTTTCACGTGTCCAGCCTTTTCCGTTTCACACAAACAGGGCACTTCTTAACACTAGCCTCGTTTCCAGGATTGTCCGCGACTCTTCTTTTTTAGTTTCTTTTAGTATCTTGTGAGTTTTGATGAGATGGGACACGAAAAACCACTAGGCATTCGAGAGCCTAGGGATCTAGTTCCTGTAACTGCATCGGCTCGCTGCCGACAGGCTCCCACAAAGATGCCTGCACAACGACCAGAGCACCAGGGCATCACAATAACGGCAATCGGACGGCCTCCGAAACTAGTTAGTTGGAAAGAAGCACGAGACCTTTTATTCCTAAAGGCTATTGGAGGCACCAGTCCAGTTCTTTACATGTTCGTTCCAGCAGTAACCGTGCCCCTGCGTTCTTGCATACATTAACTAGCCACTCGGTACCCTTGTACGCATGCCTTTCTATGGTCTTCTACTTTTTGTCACATTCATTTTCTCTTACCACGTCCGGCAAGGTCGTTGAAATGAGAGTCAAATGAATATATGGGCGACGAGGTCGTTTTCTAGCGGCGAGCTTTTTCTGTCGCGTCCGTCTCGCTAGCGGAACCGGGAGTTTTAGGTTCCGCGGGAAGGGTTTTCAGCTGTACTACAATGTTGGTTGAACTCAGGGCACCCCAAAGCAGTTGTGGTCCTTAATTTCTAAATCTTGTCTGTTTTGATTAATTTTTGAGAAGCTGCATTCTCGTAATGTTTATGCAAGTATCCCGTTCGAGACGACTGAGTTTATACAGCTTTCGAGTTGAATTGACCACTAACCAACTGCACTGACGTTTTTTATCGCCCACAGTAACTCTAGACTAGCCAATAGACATAGCACACTCTAGATTAACCCTCCCAAAGATAGGTTAATCCTCTGAATTTGCGCACTAAGCATTAATTTTCTTCCTTATCACTAATTGGTTGCCCCTAGTAGGTTTAACTAGAGACACTCCCGATTTGCCCAAAAAGCACTTCTACATTATGCCTTGTGGTCCTCTATCATCTTTCATAATACACTGGTATCTGTTACTTAATGTACAGCTCCTGACAGCAATACACCCTTTTCTATCCAGCAGCAGAAAATTGGCTGGGAGCAAAGCTAACGCGAACAACTTATAGGACATCCTGCAATGACGCTGTCTTCCACAAAGCCCCTACATCCTTTCCTTCAGAATACCTATGAATCTACCCAGAGTGGCCTTAAGCCCCGGTCTGCCCCATCCGTCGACGCGCTGTTTGACAGACCGATCACCATGGATTCGTTGTGATAATCTTTGTTTCGATCCTTGAGCGTTTTCATTGCTTTACTCAAGACAGAAAAAACGCGAACACAGAAATCGATGATACGCCCAAGAAACACGAAATGAGTGTGATGCAAACACGGGAAAAATGAGAAGTAGGACTGCGCCCTGGTCTGCTTCTGTCGTTAAATCAAGACTACAGATTGCTCGTCGCATTAGGTACTCGTCGCCGACGTCGTCGACCTCGTCTTTGGTCTTTTATTTAGTCGAGAAAAAGAACGAAGAAAGTTCACTGTACAGAAACCGCGCCGCGCCGCTGGCTGAGTTCCAACGATGGTAGACGAATGGAATGGCAAGATGTATATTACATCTCATAGATTTCCATAGCTTTGACGGATGTTAATAAGAGTGGCGAAAAAACCTAGACTTGATACGCACATAGGCCAAGAGGTGTAGTGAAGATGAGTTAGGTACTCGCGGTTCTTTCTGCTGGATTATTTTTAGGTACTTTATTTTGGAGGACTTTTGCCGAGTTGATTACAATAGGCCCGTCTCACTCGTCAGTTGTCTATTCGTACGAGAACGATTAAAAGTAATTTTTAGCAGTTGCTAAGGGGAATTCGATCCGGTCAAACATGCTAACTCATAACCTACCACTAGAGATCAATTCGACCGTTTAAAAAATCCCAGTAGAAGTCTATATATTTAAACGCCATTGAAATATGTTCAAGAGTCTATTTATAATATGAAAACAATAATTTTCTTTAAAGATCAGTCTACCAAGAGACATATATATATATATCTGTAAAGTTAAGAATCTGAAACTGTTTTTTTGAAGCTCTCACAAGGCTTTTGTTCCACCGGCTACATCTAACCACACGCCCGTTTCTGAAATATATGCACGGTTTACAAAGTGGTAAACATGCATCGTACTTTGGTTTTGTGCTATGCGTTATAAAGAGAATATAATTGAACAAAAAAAAAAAGCAGAATATAGGACAAAAATCATCGCAGTTATTTAAATAAACAAAGATAATACAAATTAAGATGCAAAGAGCGCGGTCCGGCTAATACTTTCATCACTACGTCTGAGTGATTTACATGATCTTGTTTCAGTGGCAGCTACTGGAAATTATCAATACGAGAAACTCAAACATTTACTTGTAAAGTAGCATTACCGATTTTTTAATAGAATTTATATTGACTAGCCGATTTCTCCGATGCCCAAATCACCAGCCCGAAATTTGTTCATGTGCAGGACATGTTGCCCAGCGGCAACACGGAACTAACGAAGGGGATCTACCACCATGGCTGTGCATGTTATTCAGCCGCTGACACATATCTGAGTAATCCTGCACGGGATACTTGCAGTTATCTCTGCTGGTTATCTCAGCTGGTCTCTTCAATGGGCTATGAAGAAGAATGCCACTGCTCATATTCGTTTCCGTTTGCGCAACTATGTTCGACAACATGGGCCAAATGGTTAAAGATACCATTATAATTTTATTAAGCGCCTCAGAATTTACTCGTCGTGTTATTGTCGGTATACTGATCCGATACATCGAGTAGATATATGGTCACCGAAACTACCTTTGCACCTTCGCCGTAATCATTAACTATGTACACCAAGTATAACATTTAATTATAGGTATAAAAGGCCATATACTTTTATAATATAGTCACCAAAATGTATAGAAATTACGCACAGCCACGGTCTAGAACTACTAAATATGCACTCCCAGTACTATACATGCCAATTGGGCCAATATAAAATTCCCTTAATATCGATATCTTATATATGCTTTTAGGTTTAGATGCTAAAGGATCCGGAAAGCAGCTTAGGTTTGAAATCGAGCGTAGCGATATGGTATGTAAAGCAGTGGAACCGGCGGACGTAAAAATTCGAAACATTTATTTCTATATGTAATCGTGTCACAATGTTTCCCTTTTGTTGCCACCGACCGCCCGCACCGACGACGTTTTCGGAGCCTTCATTTGTCGTGTCGCATTCATTTTGCTGGAGCTTGCCGCAGGCCTTTGGGGCCGCAAGGCCGCTGGCCCCTTCAGTAGGATGAAAGAAAGCCATACAGAAAGTACAATTTCATTTCACGTATAATGTGCTAAAAAAAAATCGCGTAGCCGTGGTAACTAACGACCTTGTAGCAACACCGTGAAAGCGTAAACTGACGGAGAATAAATCCTTGGTCATCAGTCTGATGAAGCGCAAAAGGCTATACATGCTCTTATCCAGTTTTAGCACACGTTCGATGAAGCAAGGTCCTAATTACGACGTCCGTTACCTACGGCTCAATCGAACCAAACGCTGTTCATTTTTTTCCAGAGGCGTGTTACGGTTTCATGGTTACGGTCGTCCAGCGTCAACCGCTGCTGGTTTTGTCCTGTTCAAGTTACTATTAGCCTGAATGGTGGTTCGTCCTTTCGTTTACTGTTGATACTTTCTAATGTCATTGATTCGACTAGGACCCATTCCTACGATGATCGATTGTGCCGTCGTAAGAAAAAAAAAGGTTCCTTGAAAGCGAAGTTTTGCTCCTGGGAAAAAGAAAGTTGCGGTATAGGAAGATCTGCGAAATGAATGGTTTTAATGGAACACTGTCAGATGGCGAAGTTGTGCGTGGACTGCGGTTCGCAGTAGGGGTGCTACTCAAAGCATCTGGTCGTAGTGTTCCTAGAGTTTAAGCAAAGCATTTGATTTGAAAAGATCGATAAATGTAATAAACATGATTTATATTTTATTATAAATGTTTAAGAAAAAAAAACAACATTATGCACACAGTTTAAACCGGTTATTATCTTACAGACGACGTTCAAACAATAACAGAAACGTATATACTGATCAAAGAGGGAACTTATTTGTAGGGATTGAAAAGGAGTCGAAAGCTGACAGCTAAAGACACAAAACCTATTCAACGACCGCTAAATATTAAAAAAGAAGAATACTAAAACGGGAACATTCAAAGACATATGTCGTATCATTTCTTCTCCTCCTATCTGCACAGTCGATGAAGGCAGGAACAGCTCCGGGCAAACTAGATGGAACGTATCGACAGTAGAGAACAAAACCAGAAGTAACCTAAATGTTACGAGGTTTATGTTAGGCATTGCCGTTAGGTGTTCCACCACACGGCTGGCTTCCAGCACGAAACGAACGAGTTGAACCTAGACCAGAACGTGTCACTAAGATCAGTAAATAGGCTACCCGCTAAACTAGCACTGTGACAGTATAGGGCATCAATGCGCTGCGCTTTGTTTAATGCTGAAAGCCAGCAGTGTCGTGTAGTGTCTAACGGCGATAGCACGACGTAGAACTCGAAACATGGAAGCTAGTAGCAGTCTAAGCAGAAAAATTAACAACAGGTAACATCCGGCGGCCTCTTAAGGAAGCCTTGGAAAAAAAATTAACATTCAAAGGACTTCGCAGGACGGATTCAGTGCGAGATATGCGTATATCCTCTATTTGTTCACATCTGTTTTTCCGTATCAAGTACTCGAAAGATTGCCCAATGAAGTAGACGTGTGGCTGGAAACATCTTCGTAAACACAGCAATAGTTTATATGCAGATAATATACATAACTAAATTCAATGCATCCTTTAAGCTGTTCAGATAAAATAATGAAGAGATAGAATATAGCAGTACGTACTTCTATTCCTTCACACTTGGACGATGTCGTCGTTATAATCACAAGTTAGACGTACTTTCGTTTTTTCAGGGACGACACAGGCCGAAAGTACAATTTTCGTCCTCAACACAACATCAAACTGCGAAGGATCTCGGAAACAAAGGACTGTTTTTATGATAGCTTTTATCGCAATACCTAACTAGCGAGAACACAACTAGATTTCGTAGTCGTTTGCTTCCTTGCAGGCCACTCAACCGGTTTCGTTTTCATCCTAGTGACTCTAGCTTTCTAGAATAGCAAGCACACGTTTATCACTCCATATGAAGATCTTTTTTTTTTTGCGAATTCTTGATCAAGTGTACAATCTTCATCGTTTTACCCTAAAAATAATGTTTGGACGAGAGGTGTATTTGATTGAAAAAAAAAAAGGTATTTCTACAAACCTAGAAACGGAAATTGTACGACTGGCCAAGGAAATCCATGGTAAAGTTTCTCGCTCTTTACATCTGGTAGTTAGGTACCGTTAAGCTTCAATTCAAACGACTGGCTCCTGTCAGCGCTAGGCTACTTAACCTGCCCCTAAGTTCAGCAGTCGACTACATTGCCCACTGCTCCAGCAATAGAATATGGCAACGACATAGGAAATTGGAGAAGATAGCAGCGATTAAGTTATTGACGCCTTTCTAACATTCTCACGATTTGAGAGAAGGTGAAGTCGAAAATACCGACCAGGCCATTTTTCCATGTTGGGTAGAGGCTCGGCCTGCGATGAGCCCATGCGCAGTCGATGGTTATTTAGACTGATAGTAACTATGTGCCTTCAGAGGTTATGGTTCTCTGTAGTACGTTTAAGGCAAAATGGTGCTTTTTCCGCGATCGGCATGTTAATAATTATCACTAGAATAGAATTCCATCTATTTGTCATAAAAATCTGTAATCGCATCGCCGCAATAGGCTAAACGATGTATAGAATAGTATTTAATAGATTAATCAAATCATAATTAAAAAAAAATACGCTCCGTTTTATGTTAGACATACCCCCTGTGGGTTCACATTCAGAGTTACCACGAGAGTAGCTCACACTCTGGCTATTCTTCACTCAGTGTCATTATATGTCTTCATACTTCCTCCTGTCAAGCTATAACGTTCAATTAGAAGTCGAAGGTGAAATACCGACTAAGAGTAAGTAAAAAAAATAGTCAAACACTTCAGCCTCTCAAACGGCTGACGAAATCCTTCAGATGACTGGACACCGGTGCGTCGATGCCATCGGTCAAGTTTATTCCGATTTGATCTCTGTATGGCTTTCTATTTGCCCACTTGCGTAATTTAATGCGGACTACTGCTTTTTTTTTTCAAATTTGGCGCATTCCCGATTTTCTCGGCTCTTATTTGCATTCTCTCACTGATCCTTGCTTCTACCAACTCCTACCTCGGCCCCTGCAAGTTTTCTACCAGCTTCGCCAACCGGCATTCGTCGCCAGGAACCTTCATTGGTTGCATTTCAGTCATTTTCAAAAAATCGAGAAAAATATTTTTGCGGGCCACCTATTTCGTCGAAACAATAGTATCGGTACGAGGCTCAGTTCTACACTGGACCAGCGGTGCCGCTCGACCGGCTTGAGAATCGATAAGACCAAAGCTGCTGGGGGGAATGCTGGCCAAAAAGAAATAACGCCACGTGGCGCTGAGAAGTTTTGAGTGAGGATATTAGCTAATATACAGCTAGTAAAATATACATATATATATAGTGTAACCGTACGGCTATATATATATATATAGCTGCTGCCCCACACTTTGTTTGGCGCATTTGGTGTAGAGGTGCCTACGACAGAGGTATGCTCGTATTTTGATCTTGTAGCTTTGAGGATCCGCTTAGATATTGCATATTCACAACGAAATACTAACTCAGGCGTTTACAGCGCGTTATTGAATGTGTTCGAGTAGATCACGGATTGGGTTCATCCCACAATAGAGAAGATTGCAGAAGTATTACATGGTACGTGGAATGATATAATAATGACGACCTCATCTGCCATACCACGCATGTATTGACTGAACACGATCTACACTATAGTAGAGATAAGGAAAAGGCAATAGGACAGATGCGTATTGTGCTCGTTAAATGAAACAGATACGGTGAATTACACTGTATTTACTGGCGGGCTATAACCCTCAAAAAGAGGGTGCAGAAAAGCACTGCGAGGTACATCTTGGTTTTGTGGTCAAGGACGGTGTTGTACCTATGCCTCAGATCTACAGCGGGGCGGGGTAAAAGAACAATGTTTTCTGAAACTGGCATGCAGAAGAAAGAAGAACTTGGGAGGCAAGAAATAGACTTGAAAAGGACCTTCAAAAAGGACAGAACGCGAAAGACGAATGAAGCAAGCTTCCCCGCTTGCTCCCTTCAGTAAATCTGAGGTAATGTCTCAAAACGTCCCAAAGGGAGTAACAAAAAGGATAACGGTCTAGTGGGTAGTACCGTGCTTTTCACCATTAAAGTACGGTTTTATCCGCCTTTGTACGGGTGAATGGGTCCTAGGCTTGAGCCCCATCAAATAGACCATAAAAGGAAGTAGTTTCAGATATCCCAGTTGCGCGTAAAACGTCTAGTCCACCTTCTTTCAAGAGAGAGGCTCTTAAGATAAGGCAAAAGGTTTATTTGTGAACGCGTAATGCTTGTGAGTTCGAATGTATTGTTGAGTTAAGTGTGGCCTACCGTGATGTTCCTAGTTTGGCCAAAAATTCAATGCACTAGCGAAACGCATGCTTTGATGATACTCCGACACGACATAAAAAGGAGTGTGAATTAAGGTAGCCTTTCACAACGGAACGTCAACAATAAGCAGTCGAATTGAATTGATCTGATTACTCCCAAGCTATATCAAGAACATGGTAGCAAACACTGCAGACGAATGATACTAATAATCTAATATTATAGCGTTTCTCATCCGGGCCTTATTTAACCGATTTGGTCGATATAGATTTTTTCTCTACATCGGCCCCGGCCGATACACTTCTCTCAGGAGCTACTCTGTTCGATTATTCTGGAAATTCTCTTTTGGAAGGGTCAAATAAGCCTTTTCCGTCGCCAACAGTCACCCGTTCAGTCGGTGAGCGAAAACATTTTCTTTACCTTGCCCAAATTAGCTTAGAATGATCTGGTAGAGTTGAGCTCAATTTAGTCGTCCGGCGAAATTTCTTGCGTATTTCCTGCACTACAGTTTCAATTCAAATAAACTCCTAACACGATGATGGGTGTCTGAAAGCAGAAAGAAAGTAATGATTCCTTACGGGACGTAGATGTAGAAAATCGACTAGGGTATCGTTTCAGCTATCGTTTCTGACGAGCCATAGTTCAATGCCACACTACCTTTGAAATTGCATTGACGAAAGGCGATAGAAGCTATCGACTTCTTTCGTGTTCCGGCTTGACCTCTTTTCGTATCTGCTGCTGAGTTTAATAACATTTACTGCTCTTTTAGCGGGCAATCTCCAGTGTAACCTGGGCTGTCCGGTGACGGCTGATCCTTTTCAAAACCCAAGAAAAAAAAAACGCTATTAATAAAGCCGACAGAGTAGAGGCGCTAACTGGGAAGACTTGGCCGGTGCTGTGAAGCCACCGAGTCTCACCGACCTTCATATGTGTTTTGTTGGGCTTCTTCCCTTATTTGATCAGTAGACGAGACGCGATAGAGAAAAACCCTGTCTGATGACTGCTCAATGTCACAGTTTACAAAATGTGAAATATCTGTCCTTCGGTCAATAGCAGTCTCTTTATACTTGAGTTTGAACCTAAGCCATCTCACGTGTCCTTAGGTTCAGTAGATATACACATCAGCTCTGAAATGTGACGGGGCAGCCAATCTGCCTTTTGTCTTAGGTTTTTTTTTCATATGTGTTAAAAATTAATGTATCATGCAGGCTAGACTCTGCTGATAAGGTGTTTGTCTGATACGATGGGACTCTTATCCGGTAAACTCGGAATTCGGTAGCAGTCTGGTACATTCGACGCTCGTATAAATGTACTATAATAACTAAGTGTTTTTGTAGCTTTTTGCATGTAATCACAAATGTTGCACAGTAAAAAAAAGAATGATGATGCACATAAATAACGTTTAATTCTATTGCTGTTATGTTCTATAATCCATCTGTGATTTTAAGAATATACAACCTAACATTCTCAATTGAAATTTCTGCCCCTTTGTAGTTGAAAGTCTTCTATAAAATATTGTCTATATAGACGTATATATTGTAGCAATATATATAATTGTTTAAAAGCATTTTTTTGGTCCCAACCGCCTGTTAGGCCATCATCAGAAAAATTCATAAATCCATTCTGCAATGTACGCAGGTCAAATATGAACTAGGCCAAGTTCCAACGTACCTACTTTTGGTAGTGCTAGCGGGTAAAGGCTTTAGGATTTATTAAATTCGAACCACCGAATGGTTTGGCCACAAGTGGCTTTCGGGATGAAAAACAATTTCGTTTATATTAAACATTTAGAACATAAAAGAGATCATTGGAGTGTCCTTTACCTTATACATAGCTAACATGACTGTTGTTATTTTTCCACTTTATTGACGATTTTGCCTTTGGCTATAGATATATAGGTTGACTCAGTGATGGCCTATAATAAACGAGTTTAGTCAGCGTATGTTACAATTAGATGGAGAATAGCACACTGTGAAGTATCTGTAAGACGATGAACAAGATAAAGAGCCTTAGCGAGTTGAAGGCGTACAGGTCCATATCTACGGAACGACCAGTCAGTGCAATCTTCATACGTTACTTGATGCTACCTTTCAGCGTAGTATCTTTATGATTTTTAAGTTGAATAATTTTAGCCATTAAATGTTTGTGTTGAAAAATATACATTTCAAAGTACTAGCGTGTCGAACTATTATAACTATCCGTAATATGTGTGAAGTGCTTGATTAATGGCTATTATCTGTGTGAAGTTGTACCGGCTAAAATTAGACAGAGATCAAAGGACACGCTAGGTTTGCAAGAATTCATTAATATCCAAGATAGTCTGAGCAGCATAGATAAGATATGCTTTGTCCTCAAACCTATTCACATGAGCGGATTAAGAGGAACGCATATTCTTTGTAGTAAGGCTCAGGCGACTGAACTTCCAGACGGACATAAGTTACCTGATTAGATTTAGCTAGCGGCTAACACTGTACGATACCATCCATATACAATCTCATCATTATGATTACTGAAACTTTGTGTTCTATACCTATTTTATGCATTTTTACGGAAAAATTTCATACTTCAATTTATATGGACAATAATCTGTGTCATATGTGTATGAAGTGCTTAACAATTGGTTTTAATAAGCTTTTATATACATGCGGTCTTAACGTGCCTTCATAACCGCGAGACAGGTAGCATCCATCCACAGAACCCCATAAGTCGGAATGAGCGGAGCTCAAGCAAAAAAAGTTTAAAGGAATAGTATTATTTCTAGCGTTGCAGGCGACCTTTGATTTTATCACATAACAGCCATATTCGTTATTTTTGCCGCTAATTATCAGGCAACGGATAAAACTAAAGCCGCAGGCCTGCGAAACACTGTCTGTTGGTGTTGTTGTTACCCGTCCCGCTGTTTCGGAACAATTAGTACCATAAGTGTACCAATACTTTCTAAGGCGCTATTTGACGAGGACATCCAGCCCTTCGAACACGTTACGTCATAAGGAAAATAACATTGCACTTGTATAACCTGTCGTTTGCCTTTCATGGCTATTTGAATCCGGAAAGAACGGAATCAAAGTTGCTTGCTTCCTGAGTTTGCCTGGTACGGGGGTGCTTCGCTGCCGGCTCTCTAGTACGCTGTTTGGATTTGCTTGACTCTGTTCCCGAGTCACCCCGGAAAAATCTGATCAAACAAAGCCTTGCTAACCTGAGAAACACTTCCCTTGCATAATGTTAGATGGCCCCAATAATTTTTCCCCGCTCTGCGTTTTCGTTGGCTGCTTTGGCATAGCTCCGCCTGTTTACCATCAAAGGCCTTTTGAAAGGTTCAGTGGAGGCGGCCGCAGTAAGAACCAAACGAGCAGTCGCAGAAGTGGTCCTCAATAGAGGTGATTAGGTTTATCTAAAGGTATGTCTGGAATTCTTAGCTCTTTTAGCGAGCTAAACTCTATAGGAAAGCGGTTGATTTCAATGCTTTCGTTATAACAGTGGGTTGATTTTTTGTGTACCTATTATTAGCTATGTTGGAGTCTGTTTGCCTTGAGTGTTAGGCCTCGAAGCACAAAGAAAAATGGATATATACAATTGGTATGAGCTTTAATAACCCTGAGTATATCAATTTAGCTTTGAAAGTTTTGCCTACATGCTTAGAAAGCTCATTACGAGCGCTCATATCAGGGCAAAAACTTTGTAGTTCCATTTATTTTTAATAAATCATATATATATATGTGTATATATATACGTATAGAGGGTGTCCGGAATAGAGGACAACATATTTCGGCCGGTTGGTTGTCATAGCGGACCCGTTTTTATTCGTTCCTATTGGTATCGGAAGGAAGCGAATTTTTTTTCTCGAACAAAACTGGAAGACTCATTATGGCCGAGACAACCGGTTCGATTTCGGAATAATACCAGTAAATATCAGCTAGTTGTTTCATACTGGAAGAACCCCGACTGAAATTGCCCCGATTTCCCGGGTTATTTGAAAATGACGGCTTACCGTATTGTGAAAAGGACCGAGACGTTAGAGAACACCAATCGTAAAAATTCCACAACTAACTGAGAAAGAGCATCTGTGCATTTTTGATGGTCCCATCAAATTTCATGCGACGTTGGTGATATAATGGACCGCGTTCACTATAGTATTCGAGCCAAAAGACATTTGCTGCTGAACTTCTTGAAGAATGAAAGAACAGGCTGTCCATACTCTAGAGAAGAAAGATATTCATCGTGGATACAAAAATCCGCTCGCTCACAATTAGAAAGATGTCCTCGTTATGAGCAGAATCAAACTGTTCATGTGAACGGCATTTTTACGATGAAGCATACATTGGGCGGTTATATCTTCTCACGAAGATGTATTCATTAGCAAAGAAGTTACTAGAAACAAACTACGTTAAAACTGAGGGTAAACGCTGTGTCGAATGGTACGCCCGTCAGCATGGGTCAAAGAGGAAGATCCCTTCTTCAAACCCAGTTTACAAAATAACGTCATCAAGCTTGTTCGAAGTTACCCCCATAACCACGCTACGGCCATAATTGCTTATGAGTGATGCAGGCTGCGCCTTATCAGCAGTGGCGATTAATAGTCGGCCAGGTATTTTAATAATGGAAAAGCTTTATTACTTAGAAGACCATCTAGTTACATGGCGTACTGCGAGATTATAGGATTGGCGAAAAAAAAGCATAACCTGAAGACGATACCGCTCTTTGTGTTGATCCAATTTAATATCGCCTAAAAGGGGGTCACCATGAACGCATGGAGGAATTTCTTTGTAATACATCCCACAGTTGGATTAGACATATTAAATAAAGTTCAAAACATATGACTTAACAGTTTAAACTCTAAATTTTAACTTAATTGTTTCTTACCCAATCTTTTATATCCGAAGGTGTGTACCGTACGCTAGTCCAAGCCCATTTCCACTCCGTATCTCTCATGCATATGTTGTATGATGAAAAAACGCCGACTAAAAGCTAATCCTAAGAGATCTTCAGTACAATATAGTAAGGCTCTTTCTTGTTAACGTTTATCATATGACGCAAAAAATATTGCTTTTTTTTTGAATAGGGAACCGAATAAAAAAAATTATAGGGGGTGCATCCTTTACGAAGGGGAACCTTTGGCTAGATCTCGATAAAGCTACGCTACGCCTTGTTTTCACCTAATTCACCTACAGACGAGCACTATACATGTACATAGCATGCAATCGAAAATTGATTTTTACCGAAAAAAATATACATTAATCGGCATCGTGCTCTGATAGACTGGCCGCTATTTACGGATGTTGTGAAAGCCAGTACTAGTTAGCTTTATCATCTTCAGTATTGAAGTACGGCGCTAATTGTGTATAACTAAAACTGGCTAAAACGCTCTAATGAAGCTCCGATTTGGCCATTAAAGCACGCAATGACGGTATGGTGATGCAGACGTGCTAAACGATAATATATTTAGTCAATGTTTATATACGCTATTGTCGAAAAATTCTAAATAGATCCGAATTGACAGAAGTCATCCTGAAGCCAGACGCTTCTGAAAAAGTGATTAAATCAATTACTAATTCTTAAATAAACAAGGATAAAGTCGTTCAAGCGCACTCATTCAACGAGAACTTCAATCTCTCGAACTGAGCATAATGATTGCGCCATGAAGGCTATGAAGCGTGCACAGCATTATCGAAAACTTGTTCATAGACGAGCTATGTGCAAAACTGTAATTAACGGATGAATGGATCTTCTTTGTTATTGTTTTTTTTTTTAGATCGTTTGTCTTAGCACCCAAGCTAAAAACAGTCCCGACTCGTCTATTCTACGGTTTTATAAAAAGCGGAAGACTTCAATAGAAAATCAAATAAGTTACTGATCATTAAATCTAGCACCTATCTAAGGGTAGGAAACAAACTTAGCAAAACACAGGAATCGACAGGGAAGAGATTGCCGAAGATAGAAGGTAGGGAGGGGTTTAAAAGTCTCCTCTGCAACACAGCTGAGGATATCGCCAGCTGTTATCTGCTCAATATTCTTATTGCTTAGGAGTTCCTTAATGGTATTAGCTTGTTTATTATCTGGTTAAGAAGCAACAGGTTTAGTTTATTGGAGAAGCCTACCAAACAACAAGGTTGTCGGACCTTAGCAACTTTGTTAATCCGTAGCTATTCTAAAAATCGGTGCAGCGTCACTTGACGCCGGCTCCACAGGTCCTTTGCTGGTTTATTTTGTGTTGGTAATGGTTCCGGTGGGGGAAACGCAGGCCAAAATAATAATAATAATACCTGCCAATGGGAAACGGGCACAATGAGAAAGAAATGAAATAATTTGTAAGAAAAGGATGCATTTAAATAGTTGTTTGAAAAAGATTATTAAAGAGCTGGAAAGCTGGTCCAAACTATCAAAAGGTCACTAACATATATTTTCTGGACGGATTTAGCTAAATTTCATAGCATCAATTACTAACCAATTTATTTAACGTATATATATATATATATATATATATATGTTATAACAAAAGTATGTCCTTGTTTCTCTCTGCTATGAAAAGTAAGAGAATGATCTCTATCAGATCAAATATCTCAGGTACGGTACCTTGCCGTCACTCTCTCGATATGTATATCCAAAGCCAGATTTTTATTTCACGCAAGCACCCTCTGTCGTACCCACGATTACCCGATTTGCCTAGATATAAATGACCCTCGCCCGCGAAGGTGTTTTGATTACTTATGGCAGATTTTATTAGGAATAAAAAAAATTTTCCTCTGGAAGCAAGGTTCTTACGAGCTAATTTTCAAGCAAATAACTAGCTGTCTATTGACGGCAACATATTCATCCAGGCAACGCAGCAGGACTTGAGTCACTCAACACTACGAAAAATTTGTCACTGCGAAAAGATGGCCTGTTGTTTTTCTGTGAACGGTTATTTCGAGCTTTTACATTCAATACTGGCTTAATTAAGTGTCGTTTTAGATGGCTAGCCCCTTCGAATCGGGCGCACTATTTTTTTGGAAGCAGGAAACACTCACATGTTCCCAAGTTTCGATAGGTAAACATGTTGCTCCTAAAGGCGCTGTTACCCCTATCTGTACCTAATAAGCGAACATGAAACTATAGTTCATGCGAACGCGGAATGGGGACAGGCTTATTTAAGTTCAACGGTTATATAGAAACGGCTTTGGATGTATCTACACTTGTGCCTGTTTGTCGCTTTCATTTGAAGCACAAGGCTTGTTCTTTCAAAACAAATCATAATAATTGTTATTACTGTTAGTGTTATTATAATGATTGTTTGTTATTATATCGAATTCAATTCATTACCTGTTGGCTTATATCGGGGATAATTTCTACGGCATATATTTCACGCATCGTCTAAATTGTTGCAGACAGTCAATATTAAGTATATATTTAATTCATCATAAGTGACAACGGCAAAAACGTACCAATAAGAACTGACCAGCCAGAATCCATTGAGAAATTACCAGATATAAATGTTATTTATAGCCATAACCATAACGATGGACTTAATGAGGATGGTCGTTATTTTCGTGGTCGGACAGATGTACAACTTCGTATGCAGTATAGCCTATTGTTACCGTTCAGATACCTGTTTATCGAAGAGCCTGAATTGAGGGCGTACGATAGCGCTGTATGCGTTCATTGGGCTTAACGGTATATATTATTGCAGCTTTTCTTGCGCACAGACTTGTCGGTAAGACTCCAGCTAGTCGCAACTGTATCAACTTTAGATGCTTCAATCTACTGAGGATATATACACGCTATCATTAATCTCAAGTAGCAGTATTAAAAAAAAAAAGCAATCTTCTTATTCTTCTTCTTCTTCTTGTTTTAGTTCCAAAAGAGCTACCGAGAGACAAAGCTTTATCTGTAGTCATTTGACTCATTACGAGGAACATATATTAACAAGAAAGCTTGAGGAAAAATCCTTGAGCGGCGAGTCCTTAGCCAGCAATAGCAGTGGTCGACATTGTCCGCTTTGTCGTCCAGGGGTAAAGTCTGCAGGATGAGTCCTCGAAGGCTGCTAACCGGAAAGGGTATTTCAGGTTTAACGTCATTGTTCACGCTTACCTGGTAGCGAGAACGTACCAGAGTAGGCGCGCCTTCTAGATGTAGCTAGGTCGAATCCTTCAACCTTTTCAAGATCTTACAGCTAACACGCTAACGCACACGATAACTAATCCAGCTAGCGAATTAACGCTAGCCGATTTCAACGTTGCTTGTGGTCTTAGTGATAGTGATTTTTATGGTAAGAAAATTGTTCAATTTCTTTTTGTATTTCCCACTGAATGTTGTGCTGGGTAGGCCGATTAAAGGTCGACTAGGCTACAGCTCTGGTCGAAATTCTGCATTTATGACAAGAGCATGTTCGTTAGGTGCATTCACTGCCTAGGTTAGTTAGCTTTAAAAAAAATCTTATTATGGTAACATTGTATTACTGTCATATAGCACGCTTACTGAGTAACGTTGATTTAGTCTTAGTTCGACTTTAATGAACGCGGAAAGAACCTCCCTGATGTTATTTAGGTGACTTCTCTGCGACATTCAAAGCTGCTTTGAGAACAATTCCAGTTCGTATCATATAAATAATTATACTACCTTTCTGAGAAGCATTGAAATTTCTTTAAAGGAAAATTATTCGTTCCTTCCATATGCTGTCTTATAGGCCGACATTAATATGATCACGCCCCGAGGGCACACTACACAGAGAGGTGTTCAACACCTACTTTTTGATAATTCGGTGATAACATGATTGCCAATCGCACCAAGCGACGCACAAGGTGGCCTAAGTCCGTTACCGGGTGTGGACACGCGGCGCGATTCGTGGTAAGAGGGCCCAGCAGCCGTATGGAGCGATATTTAGTGGTTGTGACACTGAACGTAACGCTCGAAACATTTATTCAGATGTGTTTACGCTAAACGAATCTAATATGGCCTGCCGATACGCTTCTCTAACGTATTGCCTAGATGGACGCCATTATAAGATACCCTTCAAGGCTAACTCAGTATGCTTGTCGAGAAGGCGATCGTTCGCCCTACACTTGAGTTTTATGGAAATCGATTTCCAACGCTTAATTAGGCAGTACTTCGAAAAAAAAACATCGCTTCTGGTTCAAATAGTCTACAACTGGAGGTCGGGGTGTGCTCGACTGCTATAGAAGCTATAGTGCCTAAGTGATCGTATCTTCACGATCTCCTGAGTCCTTCTAAACGAGACTTCGTAGATTCGCCTGTTCTCTATATAGTTGTAGTATTAAAGCTCCAAATTTGAATTTTTTTTTTGTAAAAAAAAAGCTAGATTTAAATTGAAGCTGACAAAATTAATGTCTAAATGTACCATTTGCCTCTTAAAGACGATATGTTAATTGTATGTATATTTTGCCGCCCTTCTTAATCACCTACGCTGGGCATTTAACACAGCCGGGCGTTCGAATAACTTATTTGATTTGTTTTGGTAATGCGGTGGCTTGGACGGTCTAGTGTTTGGTTAAAGAAGACCAGGAGCTGCTGTTTCAAGTCCTGCCGATAACGTACATTGTGCAGCACGAGTGTTAATAAAGAAGCTCATTCACCTTCTGTCGTTTAACTTGTTCACGCTGTCGCGTAAAGGCAATCAATAGCGATATTGTCCTATGGTCTTCTTTTAAAAAAAGTACTTTGCGCTTTTTTATCGCCTTCTCCGTCTCTGCTCAGGGGCGTTTTTAAGCGACAAAAAGGTAACGCTATTTGAAGTTTCTGTTTTGCCGTGTCTAGAACTCAGAGCTTTCCCGCACTTTGCCTCGGGCGACTTATTCCTCCCCGTTTATAATTTCACAGACATCCGCCGCTCCTACTTTTACCGCTAGAGCTGTTGTCATGATCTGTATGGCCATTGCTAACTTTTCTTGACTCCACTTATAAATGAAACTTATCAACGTAGTTATACAAGTGGTACCAGTTGTCTGCCACTATTTTAGAATGTCACCGTTTTTTGCTCGTAGATCCTAGAGAGGTTTCATTCCTTTTCAGTCCTTCCTTTGCACACTTGGGAGTGTCTTGACGAAGATCATTAGAAGCATGACTTTTTTTTATTTTCAGCTCCTGGAGGGCATTCGATATGACCTGCCTGCTTTCTCCAAGCTAGTTGACCATGAACAGTGAAACGATCCTTAAATGAGATGCTTTTCTGAGTCTGTTTCGTCTACTAACGTACATTATTCTTCCAATAAACAATTGAGTTCACTTGCCAGAATCCAGTAGCCAACATCCAACAGTCATCACATGCCTTCAGCATACCCATAACATTAATTTTCCCATGGCTCACTTGCTCTTCACAAACAAAAACCTGCACACCCTTGCTGAATTTGCCCACTCTCTGCTGTCAACCCTAGTGACCGGCCCTAGCCGACCAACTGACCTGTGCTCTTTCTGAAGTAATGAAAACCCAGGTTGCTTTTACTAGTTTCTTCAAAACCCCCCAAGTGCGTCCCCTTTGAAACGAAGCCCGCTGTTTTCCACAGTTGTCAGCTTCGACCAGTATTCTACTGCTGTAGGGATTTGATAGTGTCGGCGCTGTTGTGGCGTCTTGTGTGTCTCCCTTGTCTTTTTCTTACGTGTGCCCATCAACGGCTTTCCTGTAGCTCTTTGTGTCCACCTAGTCATTCCCGTTTCCCTGCCTTACTTATGCAGTACATTTTCCATTATCAACACCAGCCTCATAGTCGGCATTACCTCTGTAATTGGATTCGCTGCCAGCTAAGCAGCTCCAATGTATTTCTTGTGACGCCACAGATACACTTATCCTTGTTGCTGTCATGCGTCAACATCCTTTCTATTACAGCCTTTTCTTTAACACCTCGTTTTCTTCGTCGGTGGGCGCGCGAACGGGCAAATCGAAGCCGACCCAGAACGGAACTGGCAAAAGATCGAACATCTACGCTGTAACGGCTAGTTGAGCCAATGACTATCTGTTTTTTCTCTCACTTTTTCAACGTCACCAACGCTCTAATCTGTGTAAATAGTGAGTTGCTACTTTTACCTCCTTTTTAACCCCCTGTTTACTAGAACCCATCTCCACTTCGAGCAGTTCTTGCCTTTACATTGCGTTCTTCCTTCTCTTTTTCCTTCTGCCTCTGCTAGCAATTGTTCCTGATCCTGCTCAAGGAATCTTGTGTGGCTGGCGCCCATTGGACCAGCGACTCTGCTTGGTCGCCATGCCGCTACAGTCGTTCTACGGTCTTCACCGCTCTTTGGCTACCGCTACTAGCAGAGGCCGGCACCAACGCCATTTCTAGCCGTTGTAGGGGCAGCAGCAGAGCCAAGCTCCTAGGGCCAGGAACGGGCCGACGGGCCGAAGCCGTGGCTGAGGGCGAAGATCGGCCTGAAACAGCCTGAACCATCTGATGCAGCTAAAGCGGCCAGTCTGCCCTTTCCTTTTTTTGCGACCCTTTCCCATCTGCGGCAGTCCCTCGCATTCGATCGCTGCTTTTGGAAGGGATAAAGTGAAGTGGATCGGGAAGCTCGGGAGCAGTGTTGAAAAGGAGGTCGACAATCCTCCGAATCGCTGGCGAATGCCGCAAAAACACAAGACAGGCAAGTCTGACTAAGGACGTCTTGTCGTGGTCTGGCACGGATAAAGCGTCATGCGTTACTTAATGCAGCAACAAAACCAATAAATTAAACTACGTAGTTGCTATAAGTGCGTTGACGACTAGCTCGTATTGCGTAAAGAAGTAATAGTAGATGAAAGCAACAACAACGGTTTTTATTTGAAGAACGAGGAGGAAAATAACAACGAGTACGCAATAGGGGTCATCGACGTAAGACGATTAGAGTGGGAGGCCCGTTCAAGTGGCGCGCGTTGAACCTATGGCATCGTGCAACAAAGGAATGACAATAAGAACAATAACATTGAGAAATTTAGGCGTTTCGAACCAGCTGAAAGCAGTAGTAAGGAAGCGGGATCAGGGTGCGTCGCGCGTAACAGTCGCAGCAGAAACTGCAACGGGCGTCATCTGGAAGAATAACGGAATTTACGAAAAACACGCCGTGTGAATTTGACTGCGCAACGTGCCTAGGAGTGACCAGTAACGACGCTCGGACGACTACCTTATTAGCCATAGGGTAGACGTTCGAGGGGCTGCGTCTGTATGTCTGTGTAGATGACAGGATGATTGTGTGAAAAACCTGCTGTTGTTGTAGTTATGGTGACTATCTATCTTCCTGCCTCGCGCTACCCCTAAAAGGTGGATTAAGGGAAAAGTTATCGAAAATTGACTCTGGATAACGGATCGGCTCCTCACAAGTCTACAAGCAGCGTGGACAGGAGCCAGAGGCAGAAAAGACTATTGGTTTAGCACCATACAAACAGATTCGCTGCAAGTATTAACGAACGTATAAGAAGTACACCTGAAGTCGGAAACACCAGCACTACACCTTGGATCCCCAATCCTTAAATGTGCCCGATAATAACCCTTGCTTATCTGTAACAGAAAATGAGAAATAGGGTAAGCCTAACGTCTTTCGGTTTTCTCTTGATCATCCCTTTGTGCGGGAAATAGAGAAGGCTCTCTCATAAAAGAATTGCATCCGAAAACGAACGAACTGCTTCCACCAACGTTCAGTCAAGTTACTTAATCTATTTGGCACGTGAATTAGACTGAGTTTACCGGTTGACGACGACCTGTGAAGGTATCCTGACCAATAACAGGGTAATTCTGCTTCTGGTGATATTGTGAAAATGCAGTAAATAGCTCATTCTTTGGGTCCATTGCATTTATAGTGTAAGCCCGTGGGTAAAGTTTATCTATCGTGATTCTTGTGTTGTGATTCTGTATTTGTTGCGTTGGAGGTTTGGAACGCGTATAAGCGATCGCCACATGGACAAAATGCGATGCACAGTGATTCTCGCTATAGGGCTTCTTCACTACGCCGTCACGGCAAGTTGTCTACGAACGCTAGACAAAGTCCGGCTATCGACGTTGTCCTGTAAAGCCAATTGCCTCGAAAGTGTGAGTAACTAGCTTTCAACCGTATATATATAGATTTAAGTAATAATCATTCTATGGATCAGCTTCATTCTTACGCGGCCTAGATCCGCCAGTTACTATAATTAGGCGAAAGGGTATCGAGATGTGTTTACTTTGGTCGTATGAAATTAGTATGTGGCTCTATTCTTTCATAAATCATGTGCGATATTTTCACAAGGTTTTTAAATGAGGAACTAGTAAGATTTCGGCAGTTGTAGCTAGCAACGCATCGGCTATTTTTGCAGAAACAATATTGCATCTGCAGTAATGAGGTCCCAGCGATGTACCTCTGCTTATCTGGTTAATATTTAGTTCTCGTTGTGTTTATTTTAATGAATTACAGTATGTAGGAGGTACGTATAGCCCGACGAACGTGTCCAGTGATCAATTTGAGGCAAAACAATAGATAGCCTTTCAAACCAATTTAACTATGTTTATATCCGACTAATTTATACAAGAATATAATTAATTGTAAGATTTCGTTTCAAGATTTCGTACCATATTGAAACGATCAGCTAGCAGATGTTTTCTGTAGGGCGTTCAGCCATTACTATTGTTACAAAAATGTATGCAACAGATATTTCAAAGGTACTTTTGGCACCGGTAACTATTGACGATTCGTGAAAAACTTACATGCCTATGTACAGTACCAAGTTTCGTACGACGACAGGCCTCAACAAATGACCAATCAAAATGTAATGGTGGATTTAGAAAACGACTAATCTTATTTTGCATAATCCATATCATTTATTCGGAGATGTTCGGTGTACTCGAAGTTTCTCACTCGATACCGGGCGTTTTTATGATTCTTGCACAATTTATAAACTGGGTCTCTTACGTTTCTGAAAATTGGCAGAGGGAAACCTCTATGAGGTAATAGGGCATAGAACCGTTTTTTAAAATCGCTTTAGGGCCTAACATGTAATGGTGCGACTAGGCCTTTGGATATATCACACAGACGAGAGAAAGCGGGAAAGAATAAAAATTTGCCAAATGGCTGTCTAATCTGCCAACGTAGGATTGTTTTGCTTTTTGTAAAGTCAAACAATCAGACCGCGACCTTGCCTGAGGCTAAGACGCCTCAATTGGCTGAATAGACTTCCTGTGAATTCACTGGTGCTAGGTTACAGGCGGCGCCTTAGCAAACACCCAACACCTCACAGATGCTTTTAGCGTAACGAGTAGTTATGTACTTAGTAGCGGATAACCTACTGAAGGTTAAATTAGCGCGGTCCAACTGTGTGTCTTGTGGCCGTCGTGAGCGTACACGTCGGCTAGACGTCGGGTTGTCCGATTTGCTGTCATATAATCGATATGTATGGAAGCTGAAGATAATAGAGATTTCTGAGAATCATTCATATTAAATGGTGGCTTGGAACTGGTTCAAGCATATCACCATAGGCACAGATGTCGGTACTTTCTATCTAGCAGCATTGTTATTATTATGTATGACATTATATATATATATATATATATATATACGTATATGTACAAGCAACATAATGTTGTGCGTATTGTGGATCACTAAGCTGTTAAAACTGACCATGTATCAGCAAGCAGTTAGGATGGGCTCTTTTTTACCTTCACCGCGTCCAAACCAGTAGCTGTTTATTGTTCATGATCATAACACGTAGTCATCTCTACCGACCGTGTTGCGTTTACGCAGCATTCGCATGTCCCCCGTGCAGCTGCGCCCTTTGCAGTCCTATGCTGAAATGGTCTCGCGTGCTTGACGCAATGCTTCCTTGGCGACCTTTGTAGCGGCTGCGCGTCATAGCGGTCCCCCAACATCCCTACCATCGTCACGTTTCCGTCTATCATCGCATCACATGCCCACTTTCCCTTTGTAGAGGCCTTAAGGTCTCGACTTATCAATTTCGTACAGTGTATACCGGCCTGCTTCCCACAGGGCACACGTCTGATCTCTGTGGTCGGTCAAGCCTTCTTCTTCCGACGCTAGTTCTTCGCAGTCAATGCCTCCCTTCCGTGATTTGATTCAGCCCCCTCAACAACCTGGACTACGATCTGGTGGACGACCTAGTTCCCAACTGACTTGTTTGTTGCGGCAATCTGGCCTGCTCTTTTATGTTCCCGTCCCGGTCCTCGGGCAACTGGACAGCCTCTAAATCTCGTAGTTCAACCGCTCTTTGGCTTACAGTTCTAATTACATGTTTGGTCGGGCTTGGATTTCATAGCTACCATCAACTCGTGAAGGACTACGTCATCGGTCGAAAACTAACAATATATCAGTACGCGGCTATAGCTTTTATATTCTAACTGCGTACTAATTAGCAGTTATAGATTGCTTACTATAACAAAAAAAATATATATATACATATATATATATACGAACACTTCTATTTAGATATAGACTACCCGTCGCTTATCCCACTGTTAACGTAAATCAACAAATCAAACGTTTTAATAAGTCGGCAGATATTCTATTATGATTTTTTTACACGAAGATTGATAATTACTACGTACAGAAAGGTCACAGTAGTGTAGGAGGGCCACTTCTTCAAAGTATGCTGAAAAAAACGTGTGCAACATCCGAGTAAGATATATTCAAATCTATATTTACGTGATGCCCTCAATGAATAATGATGTCGAACATGCTTGGACAGGGCACCTCGGTTTATCACTGAGATTGAATCTATTTTGTCATAGCAAACAAAGTTTTAAGAAAAACAGCTTTTATAGTACCTTCTTTTTCTGTCAATTTTAACGGGTGCTTGACCCTGTTCAAACTCAAATGCCATTCGTGTAAAATCACCAGCTTAGCGCGATGTTTCGTTTATTAAAGTCCTGTGCATCAATTTTACGTATTTTACGCAATCACAACTTCGTACACAATGAGGTCTTTAAACAAAACCGTTTCGTATTGAGTCGCCGGGTGTCAGTCTGCTGCAATCGGAAGCTGGCTCAATCATACGTCCGTACAGATGGTCAGAAACCCAAAGGCGAAAGAGGCCATGTACACTGAGGCGTTCCAATGAGGCGAATGAGCTTAATGTAGCTGAATGAAATTAAAATAATGTAAACTTTCTAGATGTTAGAAGAAGGCAAATTCTTCAATTCATTCCAACTTCGACTAGCTCACGCAGGCGTTAGCTACCGCTCCTGAAGGTCAGCTAGGCACGGCCTAGGCGACAACGCCACGAGGGACACAGCACAGAACCCTAGACCCAGTCAAACTACACGGAAAACTATTTGAAAACTGCGACAATTAGCGTGTTAATTAGTTGGCTAGGTAATGAAGTTACTAAATTATAATAAAGGCTATCATAAGTATCGGACAACTAAGCGCGTGTGTGAAAAATCAGGCGAACAGATTGGTCGGCAGCTGACATACGAAAGCGCATAGAAGACCGATAGAAGACCGTGCCTCGTCCAAAACGATACATAGATCTGCGTCAAAAGATTGGTCCTATGATGAGTTAGTGAGTCAGTCAGTCAGTCAGTCAGTCAGTCAACATGTTTTCGAAATAGAGGCTTAAGAAAGCGATTTTTATTTATGAATGCTTCTTCTGTTTAGGAATCTAACATATATGTAGCAAGGTAGGGGTATCTCGCGGTCTGTCCAGTCTTCAGCGTAGTGTTCAGTACTTGTCATTAACATGTAAAATGGCACAAACGACACATTCTAGTAGCGCGATATGGTAGACATAATAGTCAATGGCCAAACATCAGTTTAAACAACGCGTAAGTGTACAGGGTTCACGCATATGCATACAGCCATTATCAAATATATCGTCTTTCATGTTGCATCCTCCTAAACAGACGCAGAAGCTTCAATTAAAGTGTATAACCCCGAAACGTTTCGTACCTACCCTGTGCGCACGACGATGATGTCAGTGAATGCCGAACTCTCTTAGAGAAAAT
Organism: Varroa jacobsoni; assembly: GCF_002532875.2. NCBI lineage: Eukaryota > Metazoa > Arthropoda > Arachnida > Mesostigmata > Varroidae > Varroa > Varroa jacobsoni. The sequence goes on from NW_019214266.1 coordinate 149,438, forward strand.
GATATAAAATCATAATCTTCCTACAGCTGCTTGAACGTGACGGCGTCAGGCTCAAACGGGTCCGTAAAGTAAATCGAGAAAAGAAGAATACTGGTTATCACACATCCTCAGTAACGGGACCAGTACGTGTATGGGTGTTGGCTACATATGTCCAGATCGTGTGCAAAGAGGCTTTTTTTTTCATGATTTGAGGTGTTGTCACAAGCTCCGTTTCTCGCCGAAGATAAATGCAGTATAATGTCTACGCCGTCTATCTTGTTTTTGGGCGATGGTCCTGTACTCTAAAATGTGCCCATATAGGTGAGAGAGGATATTTTGAGGTTACGTTGCTGATGGGGGCAGACTTCATGGCTGCGAAACCAAGTATTCCTGCAACATTCAATTCACGCGTAATTAGTGAGCAAGTTGAGCTTTTGAGCATGTCGTGCCTTCTGAAGCCAAGCATCCAAGCGCAGCTTTTTAGACCAACTTGTGACCTAACGCGCTCCTCTAGGCCAAAATAATTATCCGGAACACTACTCCAGATCCCAACGGAATACGGTGTTCATTGGTTAGTGTTTACGATTACGGTTGGTCGCAGAACATCAGCCACGTTTATGTAACTTCGGTGAGATCCTAATGGATGACAGCATATCCGAAATCAGCTTGCCGATTATTCGAATTACCGCCTATTCTGAATCGCATGACGTGGAACCCTTCCGACGTAAACTGCGTGACTACTCTGATTACGTGGTCAGTCAGAATCTCCCGTTTGACCGACAAATCATTACTGTCCCGGACATGACGTGGAATCGCTATTAACACGAAACTTAATTCATTCGTGTATTTAATTTAGCTTTGTCTTCTTTCATTGCGACTAGTTGCCACGAAAGAAAGAAAATGAGGAAGAGGAGCAACAGAGTGAGGGAGAAAATAGATATATATATATATATATACAGAAGGCAAGAATGTATGGTCTAGTTAATAGAACGCACAGTCCTACGACGACGGAATAATTTCGCTTTTTATGCGCGCCAAATAAAACAGTATTTTTTTTTTATCTACTGCGCTCTGTAGATGCGTAGTTTTACATTTTTTTCGTGGCATGGCACCGTCTCACTACTTCATTTTTTTCGTATACAAATCTTTTTCGATGATTCGAGGTACATTTGCAATAAAGCGTTTACATGGAAGAATCCTACTGATCTACTTGAGCGTACCGCGACTCTCAACATGGTGGTGACGGCGACAGAAACCGATGTAGCCGTCGAAGACGTCAGGCTTAGAGTGTTTTTGTGGCCAATGCGGGCGAACTCCGAAACCCAGCGAGGTGTTCCAGAGGTATTAGTGGTACGCAAGCTCGGATATAAGGTGCCACCAAAACTGCTGAATCGTTTGCAACCCAGACATACTGAGATACTAGAACTAACGACAGCGACTCTTTGTGGGAAGTTTATAGAGAAATGGGCCTTAACTATACCTAGGAGTCGCGTTGAGGATAAGTCAAAAGGCTTATTACTATCAGTTTAGTTAAATCATTATATAAGAACTTGTTTATTAGCTTTCCATGTTATGCCTGTAGTCAACAGATATCTACTGTTGCTTAATACTGACAGCAATATGTATTTATGGGGAAACACCTGTTAAACAAATTAATTATGTAGATTCAATTATTTACTAAAAATAGCTTTAGAATATTCTCAGCGCCAGGATTTGACCTTGGCGTTGTAACGCCTTCCTGTAGCAAAGCTACTTTTTTTTTAATTTACATTGATAGATTTATCTCAACTTTGAGCAAATAAGATGTCTCTAAAAACATAAACTAAAAAAAAAAAAAAAATGCACACGTTTCTCACCACTTAAAAACGCATTTTGTCTGGCTAAAGCTTAGAACACGACGCTCAGCTATTGTTAGACATTTTACAAACCTTATGGGGTTTGCTTCTGTTCGTTGCACTGACGAATGGCGATCCGTAAGCATAATCAATTCGCATTATATGGGTGATATTGGATGCGCATCCAGTGTAAGTAAGAACATGTGGTAATCATTTGGTAGATGCAGCAACCCGTCCTGTCGTGGCATCGACAGAGTTATTTAGCTTTCTACACGTATCAGGTTTATGGCTAGCGAACCTGAGACGGTTCCGCAAAACTGCGAATTGTTGGATACCTACATGAACTTCTCGTACTCACGTCCTTCAAGCGATCCTGCACATAGACACCCACCTCCTGAAAAGTTCGTTCATTTCTACTAACCGATCGACCAAAGACTCTCATCTGCATTGAGCCTGCTTCGATATTTTGCTGGAACGGTGACAGCTTAGCCGAAATCCTGCGCCAGACACCACTTGTCCATCTTTGACCCACGACAACTTTCAAGTACCGTGTTTAACTTACCTAATAGGAGGGAGATATCAGTTGGCAAGATTTTCTTTCGAATTTTCGCCCTACTTCAACGAGGAAGTTGGGTGTGCCAAAATCTGCATCTGAGACTTCCCAGATACGCTCCTTATTCACCCGTGGACGTTAGCCATCACTCTAGATTTTACCTCATGCCGCAGGGAAATATTGAATCATTACAAGACGTACGAGTTCGTCCTCGTTCACACACACTAATGTCATTCTATAATAGCATGATCGTCTCGACTTAATAGCTTCATGAATTATTTCAATCCCAAGACAAGCGTTTTTAATTGTTTCGATGTTAAATGAGTACGCAAAAAAAGGAGACGAGACACACAGTGTCGTTTAACTGATTCTGGTACGACACAAGCTACAGGGCGGCTTTGTGCCTCGTGAACGAAATCGTTCAAAAAGGCTTTCTATAACTGTTCTATTCACTTCGAGACCCTATTCCCTTACGAACCTTACCAGAAACGCCCTTAGAAACTTCTCTCGTCTGCAGCTTTCTGCGCTGATCTGCCAAACAACATTATAATGAGGTAACTATGAACGTAAGTCGATGAGGATATTAAAACGCTGTGTTCACGTCACTATTGTAACTTCCACTAGTGGCGACGCTTCCAGTCGAGTTCGTGATATCGTTGTTGCATGCATCACGAATATACAATGATTCGTACGAAACAATCTGGTCTTTCGACAGCGTTAGATCAACTGATAAATGGACGAAAATTTTGGCTGGAAACCCTTATGAACGAGTCTAGTTGAGCTTACTCTGAATGGAGTTTCGCGCCTCGAAGTTCGAAAGGTTCGGGGAACAATTAAGCCTAATGTATTCTTCGGGCACGTGTTTTGATTTATATTTACTATTAAATATATATGGATTTTTGATGATGTATTACAACTGATGTCCCCTTTACTGTACGTTTCCAATCTTGGTCCTCATCCACCTCCAGCACTAGTACTTCAGCCATTCTAAGTTCACAATCCCGCGTTGCGTATTGCATTCTGTTCGCTGAACGAGCCCGAGTCAACCGAAGCGTGTGATTCGCCTATTTCATCAGTCTTTTAGGTGACGTTCTGTATATAGTATCCACAGAAGTACAAGACGTATAGAACCGGTTTTATGAGCAGCTGGCGCAAGACCGTGCGTTAAGGCAAGTAGCGGCGATAGACGTTAACTGAGCTAACCGACGAGCTTGAAAGGGATTGGTGGAAGGCACAAATGTCAGCTTTCTGCTAACCCATATATAGAAGAGCAGCTCCAGGGCTTCCAGCCTGTAATGTTGCAGAAATCTGGCTCGTCTTAAGATTGAGCTAAAATAAAAAAAAATTACTCTTCTTCTGGCCCATATACTGCAGGTTTATAAAGATCCGCTGTAGATATATATATATATATATAGTATAAAGGTCCGATGTTCGTTGTGTAGGATTTTTGGAGATATGACTACAATGAATTAGATGGTATTCAATAGTGGCAAAAGACGCCGTGCTGTAGCACGAACGCACATTCTTCTGTGGGTTTATTTCGAGTAACGTAGACAATGAAGTTAATGTTATATAGGAGATCTGTCCTTTTTGTCGTATTCGGATGCTTTTGATACAATGTTACATTGTGTATGTGCATACATACAATATAATATTGTAACAAGGTAAGCACATGTGTACCCGTTATTCTTTAAAAATGCAAGTTACCACACTCAGTCTCGGTGACGAGAGCCAAATTTATAAAAATTGTTCGCTGCTATGGGTGCAACAATTTCTTGTATACCTCTATTTTAAAGTAATATCCAAGACTAGCTTATCTCCTTCATGTTCGTATTTGAAGCTGGGTTCACTATATTTAAACTCGTCAAGTAGCCTCAGATTAAGGTTAATCTGTCGATGTCTTTTGCCATAAGGGAGCTGTTTGGCTTAGCAGTACCGCCACAGAGTTACGTCTGCCATATTGAGCTTTCTTCCATTTTGGTACGTTTGCGGTAATTTACATTTGCTGCTCGATTTGCTCTCTAGGGGTAGTTTGCAGGGTTGCAGTTATAAGCTACAAATATAAACATCTATGTTCCTTGTTTGTATTTGGTTGTAAATATTCATTCGCTGAGATTCAATTGAATAACACCATGAAATCAGAAGGATAACAGGACCAACTGCCGCTGGCAATGCAGAGTTGTCGGATTTGTATCATGGGTAAAGGCGCCAGAAAATAGGACCCGCTGCGCCGACAAAACTAGAATTTGTTTATAAACATGAATATGGTATATAGAATTATGCATATATTAGTCGAATTAAATAAAGAAACAATTTTTAGAGATGCATAAGGGTGTCACCAAGTGTTTAGCATGTATTGATCATTACTACGTATCCGACCGCACCTACCTTTTTCAAATGTTCCACATACTAAAAAAAATCATATGAAAAATAAATATGGCCTAAAAAAACAGGTTAATATACCCTGCATAATCGTAGTATACAGAAATTTATTATCTCTATCATTATACATATTATCATACCCAATCGCTATATGTTTCCCTATAGATTTTTTACCGAGGACCATCTACGAGGTAAGATAGTCCACCAATGCAGTCACTCCCTCCATAATCATCCATAATATAATATGATGTGAAGTACATCATACCCCAACGTGCTGCCCAATATATATATGGAACAGAACATGGTTGCGTGAGCTGCCTCTACATCTGGCTGGCTGAATGACTTCTACCGCACAGCGCTGTCGATCTATCTATTTGGCCATTTATTTCTGCCCAGAGTTTCAGCCCCTATCGGCCTATTTGTTGATCTGTCGATTGGACTGTTCCTTTCAGCTAGTATCTCCGTTTCGTAACGTTTTGAACATAGATAGATAGATAGATACAAATTATTATTTGTATCTATCTATGTATCAACTGCTGTTGCTATTGCTATACGTATTGCTGCTAACGTATAAGTTATATAGCTGGTTGACTATACCTAGACCTTCGACACAGGCTGCTACGTCATTTCCCCTAGTGGTCTATCGGTAGCAGGATCGAGCTCATTCGTTTTCGCCTGCGCTTTCTCATGCTGTTTCCCTCCCTTGCTCAGATTATTAGGAAGCTTTTCTCTCAGGAGCTGCGTTCTATCCATTCGGCATGCGGCGTGCAGCAGGTCGTCTGTTTCTTCCTTTCGCATGACGTTCTAAAGAAACTGTTCACATTGTAGACTCTGCTGCACCTTTGAGGTTAAGGGTTCCCGTGTGTCTGGTAAGCACACATTTAGATCTGTTGAATCTCACTTTGTCCGTCTGTTCGCTCCTAGGACAACTTATTTCCATTCGCGTTTCTCGTTCCTTTTTGTAAAAAAGAAAGAAGTGAACGCGAAAGAAAGCGCTTTACGTAATATTTAATGTACACATGTAATACTATTTTATTGCTCTATGGATGATGATGAAACGCGTATCAGTCTTTCGCAGAGTTGAAGATTAGGGCGTGGAGAAGATGCACAAATACGGGCATGGCTGTGCGATCTCACAAAATCGGTAACGATTTCGATAAAATAATGTAAACAAAATGAAAAAACCTAGTATGTTACCTTTAAGCCGCCAAACTGTATCATGGCTTAGCTACAAATGATAATATGAGGAAAAACATGACGGAAGTTGTTATTACGTTTTGTGTTTTTTTTTTTTTCGCAGAAAGCATTATTAGATACACTAGATGTATTCGTGCCCATTTATTTATTCATGTACAGTTCATTCCGATCTTGTTTTCGACCCGTTGGCGGATCAACGTGGAAACAGCGCGTGAGTTGATGATATTTCCCTACAAATCGTTTTGGCCTTTGTTTAAAGATAAATATGATTGGCAGGCGCAAAATTATCCTTTTAAGGACAAAGCCAGAAGGAAACGATGTGGTTTAAATGACTAGAATACAACGCTTCCTTTAGTGCGTGCCATGTTAACAATAAACAGGCAACCATCGCTGGTTTAAATTTCAGCTCTACTATCTAATGATTTTCGTGTCATATGTTTACCATGCCGTTTCATTAATCTATCTATCGAAGACTCTGGGCCTAACCTAAACATTTTAGTAAGGGCAAGTCCTTGGTACTATACGGGAAAGGTGATTCATAAAATTTATTTACAAAATAAAACAACCGGAGACGGTTAGAAATTACACAGACCTATGTAAACTTGTCATGGATGGAAAGAATCGCTATAAAAAAAGAACCAATAATAAAACATATACAATGGGAGTAAATGGGAACAATTACTACAAATAAATGGGACGAAAGACGCAAGCATCGCCGATGAAACAAACACATGCTTCCTATCCATTTTATTATTGTATATAGCAATTGAGCATCAATTCCTCCGCAACTAATAGCTTTATATATATATATATATATATATATATATAATATCGCGCTTATAATATCGAGAGAGCACCTGAAGAACCCTTTGGTAGACTATAAAGGATAACGATCTTTACGCCGTTGCACCGATTGTTGGTATGTCCCATATACAAGAATTCTGTGTTTTCTCTCCTCATATCGATTATAAAATATGCCCGGGGTGTATGCTTCATAGTCCCATCTTCCACTATACGAATAGAGTCTCACGTTCACACCCGCACATAGATTTCAGCCCACATACGCAAAATGTGGGTATCGCACGTGTCGTAATGTATGCAGATTCCCCAGTGGTCTTGGTTACCTTTGATCCTTAACCAAAGCTGTTTCGAAGACGTCTCAAGTTATACACGGTAGACATGAAAATAGCCGGGCCGTGCTGATTAGACTGGTACCAAAACTAAAGATGATGAGATCTTAAACATTTATCTACATCGAATAGCACTAAAGCCTAGACAAGCCGCTGCGTAGGCGACGAAAAAATACGATCGTGTTGAATTATTTCTATTAAACTCGATACGTGCAGAGCGAACACAAGGCAGGAGGCACAGCAAGCTCTGTAGAAAGTACATAGCGCGTTTGGCTTCAGAAGATGTTATTAGATGCTGGAAACGGGCACCCACCATACGGTTGACAGACCGATGTTCACCCTAGACATTCTGGGCTACAGACACTTCCAGCGAGGAGGCTCGGAGCCCTGTTAGTAGTTGAGTGCAAAATGACGCCATACTGTCAAAATGCCGATCGGTCTTTACAGACGCTTGGGGCTAGAGGTACCTAAGAACTGTGTTTAATTGGAATAATTGATTAGTCTGAATTAGAAGAAAATGAATTGAAGCTGAGCGATCCGAACAGGCATTGCCGTATTCTATGATGCACGGTGATCCCTTACATGTATACAACTTCCGTACGTACATTTATCTATACAAACATAGGCAAAATGTAAGGAATTCACACTGAGTTCGTACGTATATACCCAAATCTGTAATATATTATAATTTATTTGGCAATAAAGACATTTCAGTTAGATCATGTTGTACCGAAATAGATATGACAAAGCATCGTACGGCTTACAGTTTACATTGCGTGCTGCTCTGTCGATATATATATTACCGATCCCCTGATTCGAGCGTCTTATCCTTAATTATATCACATTCAAAGGTAATACGTTTTACTTGGTTGCGAGCTACATAAGTGTTCTGTTGGACAAATGATGAGAAACGATACCGTACATCTTTGTTACTGGACACGTCAACGTCCATCAAGTAGCCTTGAGATGAGTGTAAAGCCAACCCTAGGCCCTTTATTCTTATAAACCGTATTAAGCCCTTCTTTTCGGTGTGTCGAAATTCGGCTACGTATTGAAAAATATCATTGGACATATCATAGGACGAAGGCAGACTGACTGGGTTTCGCTTGCATGTTAAGTTTGCTTAGTATAGATGTTAATTAACAGCCCGGGTATAGTGATTGAAAATGCTCTTGCAAAAAGCCTCTATTTTAAGCGTCTATCTGTTCGTGTCCCCAGCCTACGTACGTGTGATGCGAAATATATTAGACCAGAGTAAATTAGGGCTTACGGATGCAACGAGCACAGAGTGAGTGACAGCATTTAGAAGGAACATCACTGAACACGAGGCTTTCTGCCTGTATATTTCTCCCTGTAATTCTGATAGCAAGGTGATTCGCAGACCTCCCATTGACATGGTAAAGAGGCGTGTCGCGGCGTACAGTGCAGCTGTCCAAGTGATTAAACTTAAGCCACCCTTAGTTACCGTTACAAAACAACGTTTGGTGATTAGGCTAAAAACGCCAAAAGAAGTTGTTTGATGACGCGGCGAAGTGCTTGTACCTAGATAATGTAATTGTACCGTTCAATTACATTTTAGGCATAGTGTGTGAAAGTATAACGCGATAAACACATAGATTTCGTAAAGAATTACTGGCAGGAGAACGCCTCGATAGATCTAAATAGTTCATCCTGACTTTTTAGTCAGGACGCTGTCTAGATCCTTCTTCTAAACTTCGTCGGTTCACAGTAATAGCACATTTGATTGCTTTTAATGTACATCTACATTGGCTGGTACGATACTGTACTAGTCACGGCGCATTACAGGGTTGTTGTGCTAGTCAATGCACAGATTAGCTGTGAAAGGCGTATGATTCGTTTCCGCGCGACGTTTAGCGTGTCCGTAACGTCCATCAGCTACTATTATATATACCATTGGACACACCTGGACGTCTTTTCGGTTCTTCAAGTACACTGCAATCAGAAAAGATTATGAAAACGAATCCGTGGATATGCAGTCATTGCTCGGGAAGTACACCTTCTCTACGGAATGTGCAGGTTTAAGGATCAGCTGCATTCGGCGCACAACCATCGGTACGTCAGCAGGAATTGTATGACTATCTCGCCTCCACTCTGAGCTGCCCGGTAATCGGAAAGAGAAGGATCGATCAAATTGGACCCTGGGTTCTGGTGGGAAAGCTTAGTTTCTAGGGTGTATTCAGGAAAGATCCAGATAATGGCCCATGGAAGTTCACGCAGAAGTATCCGTACAGAAAGAAAGAGGGAAAGAACCCTCTGGACGGTTTTTTGCCGATGGAGCTTTCTCCAGCCGTTTGCGTTTACAGCGATGGCGAGGCAAGATATTGTGGTAGTGCAGCAAAGCACGTTTTCTCGGATGAGACAAATCTAGGTGGGACGAAAGTATGCTTGAGCTATATTTACCGCTATATTAACGCTGGGCAAAATGGGGAAAATATTGAGTTTCGTTTAAAAATTTGAAATTGGGGCGTTACTTCGCCGGCGATAAGAACTTTTAGTGAAACAACGAAGGAATTGAGACTAATGACATCTTCGGCTTTGTCATTATGCACGTCACGCGAGCAGGTGCTTATCTAATTTGGTGTTACTTACGTTATTGCTTAGGAATTGGTGTTATTTACAGATATCATATATGCCTAAAGTACACGTTGAGATTTGGAGTTTTTTTTTTTTAATTAGCTTTGATGACCCTATATGAATGCTCGCCACAAACAGCTCAGTGACCGGTACTTCGCACGGCAGCTTTGAAGACGCGATCGCAATGTGAACTGCCTTCTCTAATGAGGGTCATGTCTATTGCTGGCATTGCGTATATCTTTCGTGCAGCTGATAGGTATCTAGAAATGCAATGGAAACAATGCTGAAGTTCAATAACAATTACTTCACGCCGTGAATCACGCGTGTTAGTTACTTATGCACAAACGTGGCGATAACGTATGGCAAGTTCAAGAAGATGAAAATTGGAAAGAGAACTGAGATAAAGGACGAATATACTGCTGCGAACGATGCATTTTGAGGAAGATTATTTTTTGTTTTCCCGCGGAACGATGCTCATTCCTTGCACCGGAGTTCGCCTCAAGAAACGCACACGGCACAGCCATCTTGGCCCTCCATTACGTCAATGTCGCATTTAGTTAATCGACGCTTGCTTATCTTAGTTTTTGACTTTCAACCCAGTTTCGACCATATTCAGCCTTTTCTTCCGCAACCTTCACAGTCCAGCCTTCGATGGGGTTCACCGATGCACTCTGAGACAAGGGATAAAGCATGCATAATCGTATATATCACTAACCATTTCTGTTAAGAACGCGGTAGTTTTTGTTCCTTTGTACGACTACATAATTTGAAGTGTTTTACCTTTGCCTTTGCTCCCACTTACTCTCTCTTCGTGGATTGCTTTTCTCGAGGCAGCCTTACCAGATGCAGGTCCCTAGAAAAACTTCTTCTTCTTGACGCCATCTGATGCCTCTAGGTACAAAGCTTTTGGATAATTTCTTTTTTTCCTGAGTACGGTACTACGATACGCGCAATATGACAGCAGGGGCATAAGGCGGGCAGTTCCACAATGTGGTCGGGCAATACGATCGACCGAGATCCGAACAGAGTTTCGCATTATTATCTTCATAAACACCATAAATAGTGACTATGTACATAGTGGCATCGTAAGCATCTGCTGACGCGTCTACACATATATTGCGGTAGCAGCAGTACAAACATGAATAAAGCAAGGCTAAAGACAACAAAAATGATCCCTTTTTGTGTGGCCTCATGCTAGCGCATCATATATATCTAATGCTATATGCATGTATGTACTATACAGACTTCGAATGTGAAGGCATTTCTCTTATGCCAGCTTTTCTCCTCGTTGGTTCTCTCTTTTCTAAGATGTTTATAACTAAAAAAACATGAATGGTTCCTTCTGTCGTTGTTGTTTTTCCTATTGGCTTGTCAAGTTAACCGACCGCGGCTGTCGAAACGCAATCCAGGAGCATATAATATTGTAATAAGAATTCTAATAGGGACCAGTAAGGTGGGTTGTTTGATATTGGGTTGCCTTGTTTTTCAGTGATGCGCCATGTTATTAGTGACAGACGAAAGGACGGAGGCCATACTGTTTATTGTCTCTTACACCGGAAATAGCGTGTAATGTATACGCTAAACGGCTCAGTCAGAAGATAAGTTGAACTGCGGTGTATGTCATTGAGACGTGAGAGTAAGCGACCCCCGAAGAGGAAAGTGCTTGCCAAGAGAAAAAAGTTCCCAAAGCCGCTTCCTTGGTTCCTATGTTTTCCGCGGTACGCCACCGCCGTAGCAGCGCTAGATGCAATACTCGCATTGTTTAATACAGGAGAAAAGTAGGAGAGGATCTGGCCGTAAGTCGCTTCTTTTCTGTGGCGTTCTGTCTTCATGGATCTTTTTACGTTCCCTTCTGCCGTTTTTACTCGTTGACGATACGCGCACGTTGACATTAGTGAAAAGCTACTATCGAATCTCCTACGGATGACAGAAGCTCGATGATGGGGGGCTGACATTGGTCTAAGTCATTTAGGCTTTTTTCACTGTCCGTGAGGTCAATAGAATACTGGACCCACAGCCTCTCACCATCGTACTGTTCACATCGTACGTTTACTCTGGGTCGGGCCACTCGTTTTTTTTACCAGCTTTGTTCTGCCCGTCCATGATGATAGACCTGTCGCAGCAGCTGTTACAACAGGCTTTTCTCTGTCACACTACCGACAATAAAGATAGCTCCTATCGATTGGGAAAGTCTTCTCAGGAGACGGACCCAGAACAGAATAGGGCAGAGCCTGGAAGCAGCGAGAAAGCGCCAGATTCGCCTGGATTATCTTACATTGCGGCCATTGTGTGAGTGCCCAAAATACGTGAATACGGCTTTCTGAGCCGTAATAGGATTTACGGCGGCCAACTCAAATGTTTGTGCTCGTAGCAAGTATTAAAAGTAGTTTTGTAGAAGAAAATTGAACGTGCTGCAATATTTTTGTGGGCTCTTATTAGAGCTAGAAATCAAAAACTAAAATAAAATAGGCGACTGATTCCAGCTCTGGGTTTTGGCAGAACCTATTTAGAGTGGTAAGATGAAAATCTACCGCGTTACCACGCATGAGAAGGATACTCGCTAAGTGCAGTGCCGTATTAACTGAAGAAAAACCCTAAACCTACATCTTTATACTGATAATCTATCATTGTTTGTCGCCCGACACTTACAAGAGACAAATTAGTACAACACGATAACAGTGATATGTATATCTACTTTAAAAGGTGTAATCCACGTGACGTATCTGCCTACGGTTACGAGGTGATCGACGAACTGGCTTCGCGGTCTGTTGTGTAGAGAAACGATAGTCTGATATCAGCGTTTTATATACGATCTGCATAAATCTTACACCAGCGTAAAATATAGATTATAGAACTAAGAACTATTTTTTGAGAAAATAGAACCGGAAAGTATGTAAAAAAAAAACAACGTATTCAGCTGTACTATGGTACTCAGTTTTTGTTTCTAATGTTCATCCAATTTACGGTGAGCGTCTCTTTGATGATTTCAATTATAATAAAAATTTGAGCGACGTTTTGCTGGTAGACCTCGGCAATGTTCGCTGGTTCGAGTTACTGCTTGAGAGAAAAAAGGAGAGGAAAAAATAGGGCCTAAACGTGCCCTTCTCTGTGCAAAAAAACCGAAAACAAACAATAGATAGATCTTTCTCGCCTTATGAAAGAGAGAATAACTAAGATTATGGGCCGAGTCGACGTTCTCATATGTTAAAGTATTGAAATGACTGTTACTGTTACACATTTTTAAGGCCATTCAATGTAGCATCAAGGTACAATATCGGATGCTGCTTGTTTGAGGCAGGCCATCGGTGGTTATGAAAGTTATTGCTTTGACTAAGCCAGAAGGGAGAAGAGGCACAATGGGAGTTCGTATACCAAGATTTCTCTAGGACACAAATATTGGACTTCATCGTGTTCGTCCCTTCCGAATTTCCTTAAGCAGACCGTTCTGTCTAACAGTTTGAATCTCAGCCGAAGCCAAGTTCCCTTTCATTGACAACAAGGCTGTTTCTGTTGCTTCTGTCCGGAGATAACAGAAAGCTGATAGAGGTGAGACTTGAACGACAACAATGATGGAATTGAGTAAAACATTACGCTTTGCTTTTCCTACTCCGAAGCAGTCAAAGCGCTTGTTTGTTGCCTGCAGATCCGAGCAGCCGGCAATAGCAGCAGAAACGTGGTTCCGCATCTACCAGCGCGTCAAAACTAACACTGCTGAAAGAAGCTACTAGGCCTAGACAAATGACTCGGAGAAACGGGGGAAGGTGAAGGCCCCAGGAACTGCCAGTTGTGATAGCCGCAATATATTACGCAAAGCTGCTAACTATTTTGATATGAAGCTGGGATTATATAAGCACCAATACCCAACGACTGGTGAATATTCTTATCGCCTACCAGGCCGTTGGCTTTTTTAATTACCACTACTGCCTTTTTTTTCTGCAGTCTTATCCCTTGAGCCTGAACAAGCCTTCGGAATCATCTATTTTTAGGTATAACATTACATTTTTGCTCCATTTGAAATTTAACCGGAATCGATGTTGTCTTATGTGGGGTTCCTTCAACACATCTATGAAACGGTAAGGCAAACAAACAAGCAGTTGTTACCCTAAATAACAATAATAATAGTAGTACCTCATTTTTCCATCAGCTTTTGTTATTCTTACTTGGTAATATTTTTTGGCAATGCTGGAAAGTGAACCAGCGTAGCAATGCAGTTATTAGCCATCCAGATCATTCTGCACCCCGTTGGACCCATTGGGATTTCGGTAAGATGAACCGTTTGGGAGCTGCAATAATCAACTCGATTGTCGTCGTTTATTGCTGGATCTTTGTTGTGCTGGCAACTGCTGCTGACGCAGATGCCGCTCCTCCTGTGGAACGTTTTCTCTCGCAATTTCCTACCGCTCTCCTGGTTGTTTCCTTGGACACACTTTATGGATCCAACAGTCTATTGGCTTCAAGATCGCAATGGCGTAATGGCTCAACCGAGTCGCGAAGGTGTCCGCCAACTTCGATACATACGCGCATCCAGGTACAAAAGAGAGAGCTTGCTGCCGCCACGTCCCGCAGTTAATGCCACTAAAACAGAACGAAAAATCTGTCCAATTGAACGAATCAACGAGTCAATAGGTAATGATGAAAGCAGACGAAATTTTGTAGTCGGTACTGCTTCGGTGATTCGGTCTGTTCCGATTAACCGCACTCTGCTTAACAGGCTGGCTTCTGGTTATTGACTATCGGCAGCACGAGACACAAAAGCAAGCTGAGTTGCTAACAAACTGACTAAATGCAACGAACCGTACCTACAAACTAAGCTATCTTCGACTTCAGTTATGTAGGATGCTATCCAGCGAAAACCGGGATGTTTTCGGGGACAGGAGTCCATTCAAAGGAGGCTGCTGATGGATGAGGGTGGCACAACGCGTCATCGTAGAATGACTGACCAACCATGAATTGATATTTCAACGTGGCTTTGGCCTACCTATACCTTAACCCGTATACTCTCGGCACGAGCTGCTGCGCCGACAACTCGTGGTTTTGTGCACTGAAGCCGCTAGACGCAGAATACAAAACGAGTAGACATATCAATATTCTCTTTCCAGCCGCGGTATTTGAAAATTTTCAAGGCGGGCTCACTCTAAAACTCATCTAAATTCAGTGGGCCTCGTCGTTCAGATGTGCGGAGCCATCCCGGGCGACGAAGACGGCCGGCTTATTCATTGTGACGAACAAGCACATAGATAAAAAAGAAAGCGCGCATGTGTGAACTCGAAACTTCTACTAAAAATATTTCCGCTCTGCCCTGTTTCGTAATTTTTATGGCTTTTCTCAACTTGGCCTGGTTAACGTAGCGGTTGGTTTGAGGTGTTGAGGACCAAGAAGAGTTTAATTCGACATTGGCTTCAAACAAATCAACCATTCTCCCAGCTGAGAGCGGGAACGCGTCGTTATGTTTTTTCTTGTCGACAACAGGACAACTTCTAAAAGATTGCTATACCAAAACGGAGTCAGCAGTTGTATGGCAGGGTTCTCGTGCCATGTATCCGTGTTCTGGTACAAAGATATTCTGCAAATCGGTTGTTTGTCGTTCATCTTGGCCTAAGAGCGACAAGGGTCAGAGTAGACCAAAGTTTCCCAACTCGCCAGGCCCAGCTAAGGAGCTAAGCCAGGATACGCAGCTTTGGCTCCTAGCTGTAGCTCCATTTATACGCTAGCAAGTCTAGCCCTCAGAAGCTCCAATTAGACTGGCGCCAATATGTCGCTGCGGCTTAGGCGGTTCTTACTCGAGAGTAAATCTTTGGGTGTTTGGCGGGGTGACGACTCAGAAGCGTGTCAGTCTGTTGCTGCGTCGCCTCAGCAGATTTTAGCCAGGGGACTTCAGGGAGTGAGTATGAGACGATATCGAAAATAAAATGGACGTTAGCATGCGGGCGGTGGCAACTGGGTCGGCAGAGGCAGGTGGGGAGCAGGAAAGTAGACTGACGGCATCAGCACCAGGCTCTCGGAGACAATCGTGAAAAGAAAGAAACGAGGCCCTCCGAGGGTGAAATATCTTTTGACGACGCATCGATCATTTCCCTTACCTACATTTAGCAACAAGGAAGATCCCATAAACAGACATATATCGTCCACACACATTTACGTAGCGACTTTTGCCTGGCTCTCCGATCAGGTCAACGACGACGGTAAATACTATTGGACGACTCCGCTTATTAATCACACAGCTCCCGATACACGACTTAGTTCTAACAGCAACTGCTAATAAGTGGAGCACAGTTTCAACCAATTATTAGCGTTATACAATGTCATGGCATTCCTGTTCGCCGATTGGTCACCGAGACAGATGACAAGCTCAGACGAGCCCGACCGAATGTGGTCCAAAAAGAGACCAGCCATGGTATTGATAATGCTAAAGGCGCTGGCACTGCTTGCTTATAGCAGCTGCAGTAGCGACAGGACGGTCTCTTGCCTGTCGCTTCAGCTGTTGTTACTGCAATATCCAGAACGGGATCCGGAAAAGTCTTCTAAGAAGTAGAATGTGAAAAAGAATAAGCAAGCACTATAGGAAATCACCAAATTTTTTATTTGGCTTGCTTCAATGGATCAGCTTCTGGCAACAGGCTACTACTGCTCACTCACATTAGCGGTCCTCTTCTTGTCGTACGTGTTCGACCCTAGACAGAAGTCCCCAACGATGTCAGTGTGGCTTCCTGCTGAGCTAAGTTGTATCCAGTCCTTTGGTCTTTCATTACATTTTCCTTCGGCTTCTTTATCGCCTGTCGGGGTGCATTCCTTCCCCGTTTCCTCCGCACTCCCAAACTCATCTAACTTATTTATATATGCGGAGAACAGTAGCATATATTATAAGGGTGTGAGGCGACAGCCAAGGCGTCTCCCTGGTTGACTCACTTGTACAGAAAGAACAAAAGCGAGAAGACTGGAAGAAGAGAGGCAAGAGGAAGTTGAAAATAGATCTCTGTTAGTGTCTGAGGACCGGACTGATATAGAAATGCAAGGGGACGCTGCTAACGGCATCAGCTATCGAGTTGAAACCGATGGCGGTTCATGCAGTAGAAGACGCAGTCAGTTATGGAATCCAGTGGGAGTAGCAATACTTTTCCGAGGCATTCGAGGTTCAGGGGTTGTTGCATCGCAAATGATAGCCTCCACCATCCATACGAGGGGTGGGGTTTTGGGTCTTGATCGGTGAACGACCGTACGTAGAAGAACATGAAGCGCACTGGATCTTGGCGACATCTATCGATCTCGCTTCTTGCACGCACTCTTATACCGGCCGATCACCATTCATCTTGTAAGGATAACGCTGTGGCCCGCAAATAGCCAGTGAAGTCGCTTATTGGAGCTGAGGGTGCGGTCAGAAAGGACCAGTGACTAGGGTAACGACCAAATAGCAGCTAGGCAAAAAACAGGGACTCGCCTCGATGGCAACGGTTGATCGGTGGATGCTGCTGGACGGATAGCCAACTCCGATAAGAAGACTGAAGCGTGCCATTGCGCGTCACCCGTCCACCAGCGCGCCCTCGCTAAGATTCGCAGGGCAAAGAAACCATCTATGTCCGGTCGCGTAGACGACTGAGGCTATTGTCCATAGCAGCAATGGGAACGCAATAAAGAGCGGGAAGTTTTGGCGTGAAGCCAAGAAGCATTGCTAGTTCCTATCTCTTGTCTAACTTGGCCTGCTTGCACTGTAGCTTCATCGGTCGACACTGCTCCGTAGCTCTGTTAAGGGCTATAAATCGACTGGTGCATCGAGCACACCGCTGGTTGCCCGTCTGGCGACTAAGTGATGCGTCCTTCGATTAATATCTACGCCGTTACTGACAGAGGGGAAAAGGCAGCTGAGTAATATGTAGGACAGCCGGACGCATGGTAGCTGAGCTGGCTGTAGCGGACAGTTCACAGCAACGTACTAAAACCTCTGACATGGGGCATAGGATATGAAGGGTAACAACCCCGCATAGAAAATTGTACAGCTGTCTGCCTGAGGGCGACTTTCCTGAGCACTATTGTAAGTTTCCACGGTTCCATGACGAGTTCCAGTAGACCCGGGTCTAATCTACCTCCGGTCGTAGAAACGATAAAGCATGCATAATAAGGACAAAATGCACTTCCATTACCACTGTCGACGGCCAAGAACATGATAGAGAAAGCGGACAGAAGAATGAGAAAAGGGCGAATTCTGCCCATCACCGGCCTTATACTTTCCTTTATTTCTCTTAGGCTATTTCTAACATGAGCCATATGTAAAATATAATTGTGTTCTAAGTAAATTGTTATCACTTGATAGTGAAAGCAATCGTGGTAGAAACACTGAACGGAGCTTCTCTTTTTTCACTCTGCAGTAACAGTAGTAGCGGTAGTAGTAGTGAATTCATTCCTCTGCTAGTTGACTTCCACAGCCGGCTGTTTCAGGGTACTGTTTCCTCCGACTTGGATGGTGAAGCCAAAACCTTCCACACTGTCTTTACACGGTAAGCCAACGACAGCCACAGCATCGACGTTATCCGACACGCTGGTCCTTTCTCTAGGCCTGCCAGAGAAAAACTATCTGCTAAAAGTCACCCAGTTGCTGAAACAACCGGTGCCCCGACCAATCTCCAACGGAAACGTTCACTTTGCACTATCCTCGTTGGCGATCTAGCTGGTATAGGATTTCTGCCGGCTGACTGCCTCACTTCAAAACGTCGCCACGTTCGCTTAGCTGTTAGTTACTCAGCTAACTTGTGACGGATTCTCGCTATACGCCGACAACCACAACCATGACGAGAGCGACTGAATGATTAGAGCAGGGAATTACTGGAGTAAGGCCAATCTCGCTTTCGACGTCGACAGCAACAGTGAAGCAAAGTACACTTGCTATGCTTTGCGGACCAGTCAGTAAGGTCGGTCAGCGAAATCCAGGCTCTCCGTTGAGTAATATATGCTTTAGTAGTCAAGGCGGGCCTTCGGGAGAGAGGAGGAAAAGAAAAGTTGGAACGCGACAGCAGCAGGGTCTAGTGCCTCCGTCGGCCTTCCTACGGCTCAAAGCAGTCACTGGCTGCAGAATATGTGTTGTTACTTTTACAGGACAAAAATAAAAGACGTGTGAGAAGGTGGAAGAGGTAGATCAAGGAGAGGAATGCTCGAATAATACGACCTCGGAGTGATGGCAGCGTGGCAACGTACATTTAAGGTGGACTCACGTCTGTATCGTTCTGTTTTCCGATTCGGCCGGACGGAATAGTGCCTGAGCTCCAAAACACTGAAGTGTTATAGTGTTTTCTAGTTTCTTCGCGTCTATGAATGAGAGGCTCCGTTCTCTGTCTCTCTCATTTTTTCCAGAACACATCTAGTAGCCATAAAATAACGTCAGCGTTTCAGGTGTGAGGTAAGTAATGCATTTGAAGGCAGGTGATCGGCAGGAGCGAAACTAAAGGATGCAGCAGCAGTGGAGCTGAGAGCCAGGAGTGGAGCAAAGTCCTTAACGAAAAGCAAAAAAGCTGCTACTACGCTAAGGTCGCAAGAGCAGACAAGGTCCGGTTTAGAGAAACAATATTCTTATTTACGTCTGAAAGGACCGCTATTGACGTTACAGCAGTGACGAAAAAAAAAGGAACCTTTATAACGGCAGGCCTGTATCTCGCTGGAGAACATTTACTAGTCAGTTTTGTTGTTTGCTATTGTGAATAGAGAACCCTAAGTGAGTGCTTTTCTTTCTACTGTCTTGACTTTTCGCCTCGTCACACTCGTACGCTACAATGCTGGCGAGCTTGCTTGGCGCCAGCCGATTTCCCTCGTAATATTCCTTTATGTATTTGCCGTTGCTTTACTATCAGGTCCAGTTATCTCACCATTATAGACGAAAAGAAGGTCGTAGGGAGACTACTCGCTTTGCATGAATTCACAGCGTCGCGATCACTACGGTGTACAGTACCAATGTAGTACCATAGCCGAATTAGAAGAGGGCTCCGAGGCCCACGACCTGCCAGGATCTCGGACCTGCTGGGACCTGAAATCAGGCAGCTGTACTGTCATGAATTGTTACGCGCTCATTCGAAATAGCTGATCGCACTCTTTTTTCAAGCACCCTACTATCGAACCATCTTCCCTGAATTCGCTTCCCCCGTACTCTGTTACTCTCAGCTACCCAATGTTATAAAAAGCGCTCATTTTAAGCAACGACCATGAGATGACGTAGCAGCAGGAGCCTTCGAGCTCGTCGTTGTCATTGCGTCCCTCTGCTTCTACATTCCCACCAGTGCTGATTGTGTCGCTGCACTGAGCTGCCATGGCGATCCGAGAACTGAAGACGCGTACACGTAATGGCTGCATGAGCCCATTACAGCCATAGCAGCGTCGTAGGGGAAACCGGTACAAGCGGACGGAACATCTGATCGGAAGTTGGAACTGGGGAGCTCCTGGTACTTTTAAGGTACGAGAGTTGATAGAACACTTTTGCTTGTCCGTGACCCGCTCGTTTATTCGATATAGTAAGAAGAGCGGGGCCATCGTAGCGTTTGATTTCTTTGCTGCTACTCCAGCTGCCGCTACCTTCGCCGGTATTGCTGATACGGCTGTTGATTTGTCCTATCAGACCCGTTGTTTCCGTTCTATACAGGGCACATTCCGCTTTGCCTTCAACGCCTCCCTTTCCAATCGCTACAGCTCTATGACCTACCTCTTGTTCGAGAGACGTCGACCGGATTCGATTCGATGCCCCACATTGCGATGACGCTGCACTCCGCCCGTTGTTGCCCTCGGGGGTAGTACGTCGACACAGAAAACTACCCTCTCTACGAGTTGTTATTACTTATTGAGGTGACGAGGCCAGGGGGGGGGGGGGCAAAAGGATCGACTGGTTACTACAAAGAGGTAGGTCCAGTGGAACGGGTCCGACAAAGAGGAGTATGACGCTGACTAACCCGCGTCCAACAAGCAGGTGATATCTGCGTTAAATAGGCTAGCAGGTCGCGAGTTGGCATCCTGATAACACAGCGGCTGGAACTATAATGCTGGATGTTTTCACATACGAGTAGATGAAAAAAAAAAAGCCGTAGAGTTCTATAGCTGCCTACAACATTAGCCTAGCAACAATCTAGCTGGCTCATGGACGTTTTCTGGCTTAGGTTTTTCAACCCGGACGACTCGTTTATTTGGGCCGAACAGCCGAGCAATCGCTTGCTATGAAATCTTGGGGTCGGTTGAATTGACCTCTGTGGGCCGGGTTATTAGATTGTTTCACTCGAGCCCAATCACGCTATTTTCTTTAGTACGCAACAGGTATAATGCGCCAACGGAGGTTTAGCACCATTCAAAAGATGGCCAGCACGTACATGAAACATAACGCTTACGCAGATCGTACGGATTGTATGTACTAGATAAACCGAAGAAGCATATACGTAAAGTATTGTAGGTGATCGTGAAGATTATTTATCTTCACATATATATATATATATATGTACATATACTAGTATGCACACAAGCTGTGCAGTATCTGTTGCATGACTGATGTTAAGCCCGCAGTTATCAAGAAAATGTATACAAGATCCTTTTCACTACCATTACTAATGTGAAAATAAATGTAGGCAAAATTCTCGCTCGTGACGAATTTTAAGCTGAAGAAAAAAAGTGACATATTAATTATGTGCCATCATAGGCACTTACCAAGCTACGACAAATGCATGACCAATAAGTCTGTTGTTCATGCTTACCCTGAATGGATCGTATATAATTTCCAGCTACAGATTTAATTTTGGTATTATGCTATATCTATTTTTAATGATTGAAGTATTACTATACGACGGAAATTATTTCTCTTCAAAGAGATGTTTTGCTTGCTCGACCGTGGCTAAAATGTACGGCAGGACGGACATGTTTAAATCAGGGGGCGGTTTCCATACCAAACTGCATATACATAATAGACGGATAACTTGCTTGGTTAACTAGCGTTTGCATAGTCAATACAGTATATCAAAGGATCGACGGTAAGTCCTATATTCAACACTTCAGTAAGTCCAAGTTTTTTTTTTCACTGTCCGGTTTTTTCTTTCGTAAATCCTAAGGATCACCTCGTTTTGTGAATTAGATTCTGATTTAAGTAGCTGTATGTTAGTAGAAGTCTGGTTGAGGTGGCTTTTGCTACGCTTATCTGAGAACTCTCTAGCAACCTATAAAACACCTAAGGTCCCTAAGCCTACTAGGCGATTGAAACCTAAGGACATTTCAGTAATAGTCCAGATTCGAGACCGAATACAAACACACTTGTTCCGTAGTGCTGAAAAGGGCCCGCGGTTTTTCGAAGCCGTCCTCAATTAAGGCAAACGATTTGCACGTAGACCTTCAGAGACACGATTGGCTTCGACTTTTCCTGTTTGAGGCATTTTTCTTTTCGAGGCCACTCGACAAAGTAAAACTTTCACCAAGTGAAGTCGACCTCTGTCCGATAAAACAAGGTCCGTCTACATCGACTTTTTCTTTATTATCGTATGATCAGTTCTATCTTCTGCCGTTGCGCACTGTTACCGTGTCTCCTTGCGAAGCCTACAGGTGCTTACCTCTTACAAACTAGAAAAGGGTTAAGGAAGACCTATTGAAGCATACTATTCTGCCCCTTATCGTACTTTTGATAGATTGCGTTTACATCGATTTGCTGACCTGTTCGTATCCATTGATCTCATCGTGCGTAAACAAAAGTCTAATAGACAGGCGTGGACTATCATTCGTTGTCATCTTTAATCGATCTTTTTACCAGCACGTCTTCCTTAAACACAACTAGGTAGTTGGATTCTTGCTTGATGGTGCTTAGTTCTAAATAATTTTTGTGCTTTACTCTTAGCGCGGTTGTTTTCATAGAATTAGCCAGCTATATTGGATACAATCTAAAAGTGCTGACCAACTTAAGAGGGTATTCTAGTGTGATGAACAAAAGGCATACGTATTTTTAAATGGTAAACGTTTTTTCTGCTTTTTCCTCTTCCGGCGGCCTTTCTGTTCTGTCTTCCAGAAAAAACCTTTTTCGAATCGAACTTACGCTTTCGTTCATGGTGCTTCTGGATCCGCTTTACAACTGTCGAATATGAGCATTGAATTAACCTCAACGCCTGTAGCCGCTTTGTTGCCTAAGATCTCCTAGACATATCTTGTACGCATTACGTTTGCTGCGTCACTACGCAGGCCATCTATTTCTGTTCGCTACCAGCGCGTCCGGTCTTGACGTCGGTGTCATTCGAATTTCAAGTAAACCGCCTACCACAAACCAAGGTAAATAGTATGTATACTCATGTAGGCAGCTAGGAGAAAATCTAATACGGTAAGTCAAGCTTTTGAA
This sequence comes from Varroa jacobsoni, assembly GCF_002532875.2. Lineage (NCBI taxonomy): Eukaryota > Metazoa > Arthropoda > Arachnida > Mesostigmata > Varroidae > Varroa > Varroa jacobsoni. Next base: position 172,433 of record NW_019214266.1, read on the forward strand.
GAAATACTTTGGGGGCCCGTGTGTCGCAAGCTCACAGGGGCAACTCAAGTACAACTAGCGGAAAAGTAAACGACGGAATAGGGTACAAGTACGGCAGACAAAAGGGACGAAGGAGTTGGACAAAACAAAAAAATTGTGATGTGCGGACGCGACGGTCGTGTAAGACCAGTAGCTATGTTCGCCCCCATCGACAAACCGGTTCGGTTTTTTGCTCGCCTTCGGCTTCCAATCGGTTTACTGAATCCCTAACGGACTCTCGATCAGCGGTAACGACATATAGCTGCTCCGCCTTCGCGCCTGCTTCACTCTTCTTCGTTAATGTCACGAAAACGTGGTAGTCACTTTGAGAGCTTTGTTACATGTTGCTTGTGTTCGTATTGTCGACCCGAGATGGCCAGCGAGATAAGTGGCTTGGACCGTAAGCTGCGTAGTGGACTTAGCTTGTACCACATATCAGTTCTGTCTTCAATTATTGGCCAGAGACGGGGCAACCGACTCTTCCTGGATTAGTTTCCAATCTGTCACGGACTTCATAAACCATTTAGAATAGCGCCGCTACCAAACTCTTCTAGTCTTCAATTGAAGATTAGCTGGATCTTCGCCCTGTATGCTGATCTAGCCGCGTTTCTTATTGGGGACCTGCGTGTCTAATGCATCGCAGGGTGTGTACATGTGTGTGCCCAGCTACGCCGTAGACCACCTCCTGGATGACCTCTGTAATATCTTACGGTTCAGATCCGGCCTGATTCAATATATAGCAAGTAAAGGCTAGGAATCAGCAGCGGGTTAGAGCAACGACAATAACAACAAAAACAACGATGACGCAGCAGTGAATAGTAACAGTCTGCTAATTACATTTACGTCTGCTTTGTGAGTGGGTGTAGGCTCCGTTTACAAATCAAGTCAAAAGCCCTTATAATAGTGGAGCAATGCAGGGAGCTGGTCAGGAAAAGGGAACAGGACCGTTCTTAACGGCAGTCAGCAGGCCAGAGAGCTTGATGCCAGCGGCCATCAGTCGGTAGAAGATTAGGGTTAGGGAGAATTAGATTATGCGAAAAGCGGTAGCAACAGCACATCTCTGACCATTACCAGAAGGACAGACAAGCCTGGGGGAACGTTGAGGCAGAGACAATAGAATGGAAAGGAAAATAACGAAGGGAGACCAAGCATCCTATTCACTTCACTTCGTACATGCGACCGCTCGACAGCAGGGCAGATACTCACTACCCCCTGACAATGCTTTGCCCCTTAAACTACTCTATGCCGCAAAATCCCTAGTCCCCCGAGGGCTTACTTGGAGAATAAGTTACAGTTAACACTTTGACTACAGCAGGCTTCGCACAGGGAGCATAGGGACTTCCTGTCCAGTTTTCGACTGCTGTTCAATAGTTGACCACTGTCAATGAACGAAGCTTGTCAATAGTTGCGGTGATGGTAGCAATGGCGGTATTGTGGGTTGTGAAAGATAAACGGAACATTTGTTAGAACGATTCGACGAATCTCTGCGATGTTGTAGTAGCAATGTGTTTGCTTGATAAGCTTAGAAAAACGAGTTTACTTCAAAACCATGTATAGACACACATAGTTTCGTGCCTGGGGGCTCAGCCGCCTAGAGCAATGCCTAATACCAATGCCGGACATAAAAACTTAACACATTTGCTTGGAACGATTGAACGAACTCGGGTGAACTTGGGTCGCCTGAACAGGAGTAATATATTCATATCAAGGACCATAAAGGGTTTACAATGGTATCCGCTTCCCTGCAGCGTCTTAACGCGTTTATCTCGTTATGGCCGTTGGAGGATGTTGCTGGGACAAGCGCCGCATTTCGATTAGATGGTTATTAAATCGTTACGCCAGTGAAGGAAATATTCCACGAGCAGCAGCAGCGGGAGTACTTGCTGCTAGAGAAACAATCATATAACTGGCAAAACTATGACCTTACGTGAATTTCATGGTGATTGGAGTAAAATAATGCTAAATTTGATGGCGGCTTAATTGATGGCGCTAAAGCACTAACCACATCTGATACTGAACGATTTGTGATGGGACACCGGTGCCTCACAGGAACAGGCCGTAAGGCCACAGTGTGAAGTGCGCCTGTAAAACCATCAGAGGTCCACAACGAGTAAACAGCTTTATCATATTATCGATCGAAGGGGCTTGCTTGGGAGATGTTTTCTGAAATTTGTGGGGTTTTATACTACAATCACTACTGCTGATCATAATGCTACGGAAACCATAGCTAGTGCAATGGACAGCCAGGCTTTCCGTCTATTAAAGAAGCAGTCTAGGACGCGCCCGCACAACGTCGCCCGGCGTTCAGAGGTGCCTAGCTGCCGCTTCTTTCAGCAATGGAAGCAGTAACAGTGGCAGCTATAACCGTCGAATGCTTTGCGAATGAGCTTCTTGGCGGCGCGTGTTGGCCTATCATTGCGTTTCATAAACCATGGACTTTTTTCAGGCCAGACGATTTATAAAACTGGCTCTATGAAGCCCTTCAATATGCAGGTATTGCATGTATTGTAGATTATATATTAGACATCAGTATAATATATAGGTTGGACATGAACAAAGAGTAAGTTCCCTTTGCGTGTATTCGTGCTGCTCGTAAGCATTTGTTCAACTTTACGACATCGTGCGTGAGCGGGTCGGGGAGGTTTGTTTGTGAGGCACTCCTCTGCAGTCTATAGAAACCAGGCTAAGCTGCCAAGTTGAGCAAGCAGACGAATTGGGCTGAACACATCCACAGATAGAATGATTCGTCAGTTCACAGTATCTTTAACAAAAACAAGAGTGTTTTTGCCGGAAAAACCCAGCTCGATTTGAAAACCAGTAAGGACCAGCCGCTGAGACCATGCAGAAGGCATCAACTACGAATTGAAGCATAACTCAGTAAACGGTAAAAATCAACGTTGCGATACCGCTAGCGCAAATTTACGTAGATGTCAGGGTCTTTTTTTGCATAATTTACGCTTATTCGATGCACTGGTGTCATCTCGTCTCACTGCTGGCTTCCTCTGTGACAGAGGGAGCTGACGTACGGGCCTTTGTATCAGGAAAATCTAACGATTTTAGCAATGGCTTTGTTCGCAGTAGGTTATCGGCGAATACAGACGGCACAGACTAAGTCAGACACCCGCAACGTCTCTAATAATGTTCTTTTTCACACATGAAAGGTGATTCACAGCCAGTGCTGCGTGAACTGACACTTGATCATACAGAACACTGTTACTGCCTTGGTTGGTATTGCTGGCGACTGTGGAGGTCGATTGGAAAAGGAGGCGGGGGCTTGCTAAAAGCAAGGGCTTTTATTGTGAACAAGTCGACAGCAACGCCGATGGTAGCGTTAGTGCTAAGTCGAAGACCCTGTCTTGCTTACAACGGTCCGATTTCACTCCGTCCTGCACTTCGTCTTCTGCATGGCTCAGCCAAGTCTAATTTTGCGTCGTCGACCCTTCATCATCATTGAAGTTAGTCGTGGTGAGTGCTAGAAACTAAACATCGGTCTGATGCTGTCTCCGTCGTGTCTACATCACCAGGCCGTTGACAACGGGACATGCGATGAAAACAAACTAAAAATAGCTGCTACAAGACCGGACACTCGTGTGTCAAGTCGTTATATGTTGTTAGAATATAACTTTTTTTTTCTTGTTTACCATTTACGACTAGCATCCATCTCTACCTCTTTGGCGCCTTAGTTCAACTGTGTTTTCTTTTTCCTCACTAAGCACTCAGTCCGAAAGCTTACGCAACCACAAGGCGCTGTGTGTCAACGGAATCAAGCTCTAGAGCAGATTATTGTGGGACTAGAGCTGGAACAGCTAGTTCGCAGACTGCCATCTCTCAGCCTGCGTTTCTAGTAAAGACGTCAGGCGCTAAAACCCTCTGGCAAGGTAGCGCGCTTAGAGAAACATCTAAGTCTTGTTTGTATAAACGTTTTTTTCGTATTCACCAGTTACGGATGGCGCACTCACCTAAGCCTCTACGACCTCCTGCCTCTATGTTTAGACGGATGCGTCACTTCCACTGAGCTTCAGGTCTAAGTCCAATTCGGCCTAACCAGTTCATTGTGTGGGGCTCTGCGTGGATAAGCAGTCCCCGTCTCTCCAGCTCTACTCAACCTATATTGGCGTCTTCTTTACGTTCGCCACCCTATGTTGGTTAAGTTTGCTCTTGGACCCAACCTGCCACTTCGTCCTGGGCGATTCCTTCTGCCAGTAAATGGTTCTCTGAGAGACCAAATACGACGCAATAGCCCAAGATGAAAGGCCGAATCGAAGTTTTTTCTCGTCGGTTCTACAAGGCAATAAGTATTATCTGGTGGTACATGCGTCGAGCTCGTTGCGTGCCGCGATCGAAACGTTGCCAGTTATAACGCCATTTATAACGCTCGAGTCAAATTTTTGGGCTTTGTGGCAACGACAAAAGGACCTGCTCAATTGTTTCCGAGAGAGACAGCCACTAAGGACCCGTGATTTTGTCTTCATTGCGGCTTTGTGTTTTTTTCGTTGATTGGAGACGGTTGAATTGATGACGGTATGGCTCTAAAATCGTCGATAAACGACAGCAAAAAGATAACAGGACTGCATCAGAGATTAGAAGAGGACGTTAATAAAATATGCCTTTCTTGTGCTAGAGGGCTAGTTCTTGTTAGGCATTAACTCTAACCCCTAACACGAACACTCACTGCCCGATTCTCTAAGAAGGGGTAGGTATAAGAAATATATTCTCTTTCCGTATAGATCTCAGGCCACGCCACTAGCAATGAACGGGAAGGAGAGGATCCACGGCAAAAACATGAGGCAGAAACAAAGCCAAGATCTGCCGAACGCATTATCGCGGTCGCTGCCAGATCGGATCTGTTGGCGCCCAGGATCATGTCGCTTTATAACTCACCAAACGGTTTGAGTTAGTAAAACGACTAAACAGACAAAAGGTTGGATGTTTCCCAATCACCGTTAGAGTTTTCAGCTAGCAATATCCAGAGCATGTTAGTAAAAATTAATTAACACGGGAGCACAGACCGTTCACACGACGCACTCGCGACGAATTGCGCTTCCATTAAAGAACATTAGGGAGAACAATTTCGTAGCTAAGCAGATAGGAAAGGTTTTAAAAATCGAGGAACATACGATTTGCAGTGATACCGATGCAGCCCTTATCAGGAACACGACGTTATAGGGACCGTCAAGCTTGCCAATGGAGAGAAGAAAGGCGCGATACGTACAATAACTAAATGAACGCATTGAGATACCGCAGAAGCATATATATACAAAGTCGTTGCCCGGTTCCTTTTCTACTCTAAATCGTTTTGATTTTGCACTAATTTATAATCCGTTGCTTTCACGTCCCACAGATTTTTATTTTTTTCGTATGCATCTGTTCGTTTTACAACAATAGCTACGTAATGGGCACCCGCTATAGCCATAACAATCCACCCAACCGCCTCAGACTCGTGTAACATACGACGCAGTTGTGACAATTTTGTTTATAAGCGAGTTCCGTTTGTGAAATATGAAAAGTTCAGCAGGCAAAATAGTATCGGTTCAGACAAACGTAACAGGGAAGTCGTAAGAAAGCTTTCCGTTCGAGTATAGTAGATAGTCAACGATCAAGAAAAAAATGGACTTTCGTATGAATTTTGATTTCCGCACGATGTTTTGTTTCCCCACGCGTTCTGAGACACTCCGTCCGGAACTCGTCCAATTCCATCGTTGAACGCGTTCAAAAAGTCTTGAAAAACGAGGCACGAAGTATGTAATACACGACGAATGCGCCAGGAAAAAGCATCCAATGCGTCTCCTTTTTCTTCATTTCCTTCTATTGCCTTTACAGCAATAATAGAAAAGGCATCGCACCGTAGATCTGTAGAGTCTTCTCCTTACTGTTTCCTCGTCTTCCTACCTTCAGTATTATGATAGAACAAACAGGCAAGGCACCATTCATTGAGCTCATCCGGACCCGTTATTGATTCCATGGCGCTTCGGTTGTCGCCGTTCGGAGCACAATAGTGGAATACGTTGTGGTGCAATCGAAGCTTCACGGATTTTCTGAGAATCGGCGACCATATGAAATGGCACAAACGAAGGACGAACAATGAATAGATGAAAAAATCGAAAAACAAAAATAACGGCCTTGACCTTTTCGGGCCTAAATTCAAATCCGATTGGAACCCTTTGAGTAGCAGTAAATTGATCAGAGGCGTGGTTGTTTGCTGCGAATTGAATTAATATATGCAAAAGTCGATTGAAGCGTTGCAACAGAAAACAGATACAGAGGAGAAGGTGATACTTGTGGACCACTGATGGACAATAGGTGTCAGGCCTATGTAGCAACTTTGGTGCTTCGATAGACAATCAGTGTGGTGAGGACGTCAAAAATAATGAACATACTTTTTTGTGCGGAAAAAAAACGAAAGACCGAGAAAAATTCTTATACCGGATCTACAAAAATACACTCCAAGCCATGTACGAAAAAGCACGTAAGAAGTTCGGCATTGTTTTTTTTTTTTAATTCGAATACGTATTAAACATATATTAACATTATCGTTATCACGTATGCTAAAAATGAACACTCGCTAAATAAGTGCTCTATTCGAGAATCCGTTTCAAGTTTGAGTTTCAGCTTCCTTTAACAATCGCTGTTTCAACAAAGTAGACTGGAAACGTAAATGACAATAAAGATTGCTTATGAGCTACGCTAGTCGACCGCCATCGTTATGCAACATCCCCTCACTGTATATATTAGGCTCTTGAAAAAAAGGTTTTCAAATGCTCAGTAGGTCCGTCCATCACAACTTACGTAGCCCTAGGACCCGCAAAGCAATGCAATGAATTGCTCGCTCGTTCAAGGTTACTCACTGCAATATTTTCTAAGGCCTTTGGGGAGAAAGTGAGCGAATAGAATTTCCCCATTTCTCCTAGCACCTAGGGAATGTATTTATAAGTTCGTCGACAGACTGCTTAGATAACAGAATGCAACGTCGGTAAAATGAGTAAAAAAGTTAACCCGAAGCGTTTGGGAAGGCATCAGTACTGGAAAGACTGGCGCCCAATAGCGTAAGTGTCAAAAAGTTTAATCGTTGTCGAGTGATGAAGGAGCGGGGGGGGGGGGGGGAGGACCCATATTCCTCCACACTAACTGAAGCCAATTAGCATAGAATCAATATTTAGGATTTGCGATTATTTCAATCCTAGCAGATGAACGAGCAAGAACTGCGGTCCCAAGCCTTCGCATGGGTTCACGAGACGCTGTATATTGTAAATACCGTCAATTGCAAGATGCTGGCTGAGGCATTAAGAAGACTATTGCCGCAAAAGCGACAAGCAATATCCGTTACGTAGTAATATATACATTAAACAATTTCTTATGACATTTTGCTCACTATAATAGGTAATTCAGTGAAGCAAAATTATAATAATTATGTCCGTTTGGGTTGGTCCACACCACTGCATATGTGTGTGTCACTTATTGTGCTTGCAATTACTAGTAAATACTTAGCATCCGCTGCAAGACCACAGACACGATTCGTGAGAACATTTTTTTTTATTGTCTATGCAGTATGTTCTTAATTAGACATTATTTCACACATAGACCCACCCACACAGATTTGGTTTCGCATTTTAGGGTATTTTATATATAAATTTTAGGGTAGACGCCCCCTGGACATGACCCGTGACCCACACTTCAGCATCTTATGAGGTTCACAATGACTTAACTCTATTCTTCTTGATTTTGATAGATGCAGGAATACCGTGCAGCTCAGTTTCCATTCAAATTGTTTTCTTTATTTGCAAGAAACTCAAAATATCTCCAAAGTGTATCTCAGTTTTATCGCTCTACCGTCGAGTTTTTCAGCAGTTGAATAACAGGGATAATAATAATAATAATACCGTTTAACTGTTATCCCAATTAACGGGCCACCAAGCGCGCCTCCGATTTTACCTTGGACAGCTCTTATTCCTAAGCGGCTCCTGATGGCTCGCCCTTCGGTAAACAACTCGCACCTCAGTATGCTTGGTGCTTTTTGTGTAGCGATAGTGATGTAAGTGGAAAGAAGGAAAATAATAAAAAATCACATCTACTGCTACAACCCGCAATGTCTCCATCGCATTATATATATTTTTGGTCGGCCTCAGTGATTAATTTCATTTACTACTACTATTGCTGTCACCGTTGCTAGTTTTCATATAGTGGCAACCATATAAACACGACGATTTCCATACATGGAATGACTCTCGGGAGCTTGTGCGCATCTGAGGCACAGGCCTCCTCAGGCCCGTTACTTGTAACCTGTATTTCTCTGGGTCGGTTTGTGTGTGTGTGGGTGTTGTAAGAGGCGGAGCATAGAAACATTCGTGTCGTTGCATTTAGTGCGAGATTATCTCCCGGTTCAGAGTATTTCTGTGCGACGTGCAAATCTAATTCACGAACTATGAGGTAAGGACGCAGATACTAATTAGCTAAAACAACAACAATAGAGCCAAAATCTGATTTAGGGATCTAGCCTCACTATGCCAGCTGAATCGCCTCTTCAGCATCTGATTGAGCTTGGTTTCTGGAAGTAAACCCGCGCCCTATTAATTTGCGGGTAGGATTTCAGTGGTCGTGTTTACAGGGTTTTTGCATGAAATGCTTTTGTAACCCTTGCTTTTCTTCATACAACAAGCTTAATTGAATTTAAGGCTATAAGTCTTACGTGGAAGACTACTGATATCTTAAGATGAACAACGTTTAGCATTATACTGAGTATGTAGCAAATCGATGATATGTGAATCTATGACCACCAATTCTTACGGATCTTTATACAAATATATTTAATAAAGGTTTACAGTCGACCTCGTTGAAACAAGCCTTCGTATAACCTCTTATTACGCACATCCAGGTTTTCTTTATGACATCGTATTAACAAGGTGCACTTCTTTTTTTTTTTCTAGATTGCACTTAATGACTGTCATAATTAGACATTCTATCTTATACAGTGATCCCGATGCTATATATTGAATGTATTTTTGCTCGTTCCCGTTATTCTCTTTCTCTCTCTCTATTCCACATAACTTCTTTTTTCCCACCTGTCTTCCATCTACTCTTTTCCTTCGCCCTTTTCTGTCCACGCCTTCTCTCTCCCTCCCTGCCCCCCCCTCTCTCTCTGTTTTTCCTGTCTTTCGTTACACTCCATTTAATTTCCCTTTTCTTCTTGCCTTTCTTCGGTTCATGCTTGATATTTTTGTTTTTCTATGTTTAACCTTTTACTGCTTCCTCTATCTTTTTTGTTGTCTCTGTTTCTCTGTTTGATTATATTTCAGCCAAGGCGACCATCATCACTCGAAGTTTTTCATCATCAGACCTCCCCCTGCCGTTCGTTTTTGTCGCTTCCTGTCGCTGCTCTAGCCATACTATCTATTGGCATAATCACTATTATATCGAACCTTATATTGCTGTTTTTGCTTTGTGACCTCGGAACTAACTGCTCATTTTCGATTATTATGGTTATTATTTTCAGTCTCCTCAGGATTCTCGGATTATTCGTGTATTACGTAGTCCTATTATTTTTCCCTTCCGTCTCTGGGTTTTAGTACCCAAAAATGTTGGTCTGGTTCGTATCAATAGGTCACCCTTGCTTTGTCTTGTTACCATAGTACCGTTTTTAAACACAACCCAGTCCGAACAACAAGCAGTATTTTTGCGAAAGCTAGAAAAAAAAAAGAATCGTTTTGAAGACCGGCTTGTGGCCCGCTGATAGTGAGGACGAAAACAATATCGCGACTCGGGTGGCTTGGATTCACCTACTAAAAGCGATTAACCGCCTTGCGGCCAATGAAGAAAACTGGTCGCAATGAACTTTGTCAGCCTTTATCTATTTTTACATTTTATGATGACTGCATATCTATTAATGTTTCCATTCGCGCCTGCCTTTATTGCGAGGGCCACTCATTGGCTACCATTGCGACCGAATTTACACGGACATTATATTTGGCCCAAGGTCACCTTGAATGAACAGACCAAACCTGACGCGATATGTGATCTCTGGTAAGAAATTATTTATCCTTTACTATTGCGGTCTTCCTGGGCGTCTATTGCGGCAACCTCTGTCTATGCGAATGTGCCATCTACAGGTATCAAAAGCGGAAGTTAAACTACATGAAACAGAGTAGCAAATGGGATTAGGGTACGAACTGGGTCGAAGTGGTTTACGGATCGATTTGTACGGCTGAAACCAGTGCTACCACCTTTAAGGGACTCATTTTCTTGCTCTGTTTCTCTTCGAGTTTTTCATCGTCAAATAATTTTCTCTGAAGGAATGATGTTTCGTTCTTCTATACTGTGGCAGAACGTTTTGGTCTCCCAGGAAAGTGCCAGGAAACGTTTTCAAATCTAATCTAGCCGGAAGTGCGTCGCTCCACAAACAGGAATCAATACACATTTAGGAAAAATCGAAAGGATGCGCATAACCGCAAAAGGGCTTGACTCGATTGAAAAGTAGAGGAAAAATAGAATCCATTATTTTGTTTGGCCCATTCCCGCGATTATATTTTTGACAGATCCGCTAATTGAAGCGGACATATTTCTCTCGTTTTTTTTCTTTACCCCAAAATACTTCCAAATGCTTTGTTTCTTTTCGGTATCAATGGTTTACGGTTATTCCATAGACAGAGGATTTGTTTCTCATGAACTTGTATGACCATAATATATCGATACGTAACCAGTCGCTCTGAAGGACGCTTTGCGACAATAGCACCAAAACTTAGATGGGCTTCATCAACTTCACTCATAAAAATAGACTCATATACGTCCGCATATATGCGTTTTCCCCTGGAATTGAAGTAGTTAATTGCAAAGCATATCGACCTGGGTCAAAGGAACGTGTGAATCTAATGTTTTGTACAGCTATCAATATTGGCTAAAGTTCGCCTGCAGAAAATAATAGAGTGATACTGAGCGAACGCTTGATCGATTTAGCTAGTGATCCCGCACTGTTTTAGATGGGCCTGCTACACCTAAGGCGAAAAACAATTGCAGAAGACTTCTTGGAAAGGGCCGGCTGAGGTAGAAGATTCACCTGCTCGTAGGAGCTTCTTGAACTACTATATTTTCACTGGCCTAAGCCACGTTTGGCCAATGACAATAGTAACGCGCCACTAAGTACATCCATGTGCAATATCTGATGCAGAAATCGATTATTTGTCTTCTTACATTAGGAACGTCAATAACAGCGAAAATGACAAGACTAATCGTACCGGTAAGAAAAATACTGGTCATCAACAAAAAGCTGATAGAAACCTGTGCCTCTTTCTTATTGCTAAAAACCCTATCTTCCTCCATTTAATTTATAATGGTATTGTTTACGACAATACAAGGTATTCAGTGCTGCCAGGCCTTAGCAAAATATAGTAGATAATTGCACTCTTCCCAAGATGCTTCAGGACCCATATGTTTGATGCGTCCTTAACTAGGACAGCAAAATCGGACTTAGGGCCCAGATAGTTATTTAGTTTAAGATCTAATTGAGTAACCCGTCGTCATATGCCGACATACGACGATCACACATACGAAGATCGGTTACTGGTTACTGACTACCGACTACATACAGAGAAGCTGCGTTTCTGTGACTACAGATATTATGGCGTACATCCGTGAGCGATGATCCTATACATGATTGCTGTAATACAGTAAAATGGCTACCTGAATAAGGGCCATAACAATATGTACATTAAAACACTGCATCACTGTAAATGGGCCGGCCCCTGGCTTGTCAGAATCCAACAGGATATGTCTGTGTTTGGGGGTACAGAAGAGAGGAAACAATCAGTTGTGGCCGTTGCGGGGACGGCGGCGAAAAGCATTACTTTGTAATGTTGGAGTCGTGCCGCCGCTGGTTATGATGTAATGAGATAACACGTAGAAAAAATAGGGCGTGCCATATCTATGAACAAATACAGGAACGGCTTTTCCAGAACGGAATAGACTCCGCCATCAGAAGAGCAGAATATTCCAGGTAAAATTTCCGTACGGAAACTTGAAAACGAGCTCGTTGACGCTTGCCTTCTGAAATGAACTCATGGAAACGCATCTGAAATAAACGCTAGCCGGCAGTGGGAACAACGTATGCATCAAGTAAAAAAAGAATATATGGAGGATCTCAAAGTTAGACTCAGACGAAGACTCTGCTTCAGCTCGCGTTTATTATACATCTATATATATATATGTATATACATACATTATTATATATTTATATTAGTGTATGCATATATATATATATATATATATATATGTATAATATATATAATATAATGTATATAGTGTTTACACGAAGTAGGATTTTAATGAGGGGCATAAACGTGCATTTTTAAACGTCACCTTTGATATACACTGTTAGAAAGAACTACGAGAACAGACCAATGTCTGTAAAAACTTTTAACATACATTTATCTGATCGGTATCCTTTTAAAAGCATAAGCGTGTCATGTAATTAGGTTTACTCAGTAACGACTCAGTAAATCTCGACGGCCATGATAGCGGGTCTCGGCGAGTGCGTCTGTATATTAAATTCCGTTGTGACGTCTGTACAGTCAGGGAAAACTTTCAACCCAGGGGAAACCGACCCTGGTGAAAACTATCCGAAGTGACGGCCTGCAAAACAAAATGGCACAGCAGGCAAACGGCCTTCCCGCAGAGTCGTCGAGTAAAGGGCAATTAATTCATCCTGAATGGTGAAGTCTGAAACAAAGGTTCCTGCGTGCCTAAAAAGATGCAAAAGTTAGAGGGCAATTGCGGGTGAAACGGCAACAAATAATAAAGTAAAAACCCAGTCATCTATTAATTACACTTCAAAAAAAGGAAGGTAACTTTTACTGTTGAAAAGTAAAAAATGATTTCATATAGAAATTTCTAGTAATTAATTTCACATAGAAAATGCTAGTCGATTCAAACTAACTTGTAAAACAGGCCTACACAATCATCGGATTGCTACGAATTTCCACGTTAGCCCTAGTAATAAAACTACAATCATACTATATTTTAGTTTGTGTTCTCTACATGCCAACTACATGTCAGCAAGCCGTCATTAGCCTGCATTCATCGTAAGGGCGGCGATAGCCCGAAGGCCCAAAGGGAGCGTAAGGGACTCATAATGCCAGACGTATAATTCTTTAGGCTCGTATAGAACCCGTAGAAGCATAGTAAACAATAAGAAGGTATAATTAGCTGTGAACATGATGAAGATCCTTTATGTATACACGCGTTTTGCACCAGCACAGTAAGAATATGTAGTGTGGTACGGTTATGAATAAATGTTTACCTAATAATTGTAGTATCTGGTCGGCGTTCCTTCTACAACTTTTAGGACATTTAATGTACTTTACCCATTTCTGCTTCTGCAGCAGGTAACAAGAAAAAAAGGTGAATTGCCGCTCTGGCCTGCTGTCGCCGCTGCCGTTCTATAGGCTCTGATATTCTCGTGTAGCTGGACTCGTTTCGTCAAGGGGACTGGGTAGCAAAGATAAGTTTACCACTAAACACTAGAACGCCCGACCACTGCAGTTTCAGGACTTCGAGGGTCCATAACCCCTAAAGCTTTTCCGTGTGTATCGCTGTCGTTGGTCACCCCAGAGACTGCTACGGTCACGTAATAGACACCGCAGTTGTGGCGGATAGTGCTTAACATGCGTTAGTACGTTAGGGTCGATGGCCAGGACCCATTCCTATGCTCGTCTTGCTGCTTAGGGCTCACTAGTCCTTGCAACCGCTGCTGCAGTCTACCATCTATCTTCGCTAACGTTTCTGTCCTGTTCAAAGCTGTGTCACCCGCAAACGAGCCGCCAAAGAACGACGGTGGCAGAATGAAGTTATATCTGTGGGACAGCGCTTTGGGAAGCAGTCTTACACAGGCCATTCCGGAACCTCAATTCGGAGCAGCATATTTCTTCTCTGCCTACTTGGGACATAGTGTTGGCGCGCCGATGAGACCCAAATGTAGCGGTCGAGTACAGACCCGCAGCAGCAAGTGCGTCGCGCCTTGTACAACGTACACTGCACGTGCTTAGTTCGGGTATAGTTGATATGTTCGTTGGCTTGTTTGTTTCTGTTGCCTGGCCCTGCGCCGCCGTTTGCCCACCGGCAAACATTTACAAGTAAACGAACGAGTGAGAGCAGGTAACACAAATGTGAACGTCTGGGCACATTTATGTGATGACCTCTACACCCTCGCTGACTTGATGTATGGGACCAGATGTGAATGGTGCCAAACTTAGACGTGAGGCGCAAGATATATGTTGGCAACCTACACAAAACGAAGTTAAGTTCTGCGTAATTAATTAGCAATCAAGTTTTCTATTAAAGCATATTAATAGTCGTTTTTCTAGCTAATAATATGTCATAATTGAATCATTCTGCTGTGAATATAACCGGCGCAAAAAGCTTGCGCGTACCACGCAGGGTAGCGAGCCACAGTAAACGACTAGGAGCCATATGTTTAAGTTTATTGAGTAGGACGGGTTGCGTGAGCCATCAACGTATTCGCCCGTATGCATGCATGCGCGCACTCGGAGAGTCATAGAGCGCTTTACGATAACGGGCAGATGCTAATAAAACCGCGCCACGCGTTCTTAATAAGGTACCAAAAGGTTTGAGTTCTACGTACGCCGATGCCGCGACCTCTAAGCATGGCTTCTCTTCATTCTCTACTGGAAAATGACGATTTCATTTTCTGCTCTATCATGAAGCGATGCCCACCGCCACCCATTTTATTAATATTATAAGAATAAAAAAACTGCATTTATCTGTAATTAACATATTCTGCTTATTAAAGCTCATTCATATTCGCGTTACCATCAATATTCACAACAATTTCATTTGAGTTGACCAGAATTACTGCATACTTAATGCGTTACGATGCAGGAAGACGAAGCACGCAATTTTAAAGCTTACGTGAGGATAAATACTAGATCGCTAGCTCGTTGATTAGAATTGCTAGCGTAGCTGTCAAAGCGTAACTTATTACGTTTACCTGCAAGTTTATTATGTAAGACTCATTATAAGTGGTTAGAATAGAGTTTTTGAAAAACCGTTAATTATTAAATTAAAAATTTCACATAAACAGGTTTAGTACACGACCAGTGGGAAAATCAATGATTGCGAGTTATAAGTCTATTCACTAATGACTGATGTATAGAAAATCTGTATCTAAGTATCCATATATATATATGGAACCCTCATATGTATGGTACAACGTATGAAGTTGTTAGACAGGTCTGTTCTATTGCGTTTGTCTATACGGTATAACAAAGACAAACAAGTCTATCTAATCGACTGTAAGCCTGCTAAACGTACACTTACGGTTGCATAAAATTACAACTACAATAATTGTTTTCTTCTTTATGTAAATTAAAAGACAGCTTTACTTCTACCTATTGCAGAAGCAGCAATACAATAGCAAAGGTTTTACTCTAAATGGCAGTGATAATTCGATAAAAGAGCTCGAAGCGCGAAGAGAAGCCCGACAATGCCTTAATCTTAACGATTTTCTTCAGTAGAAGAAGATTACATATCTGAGAAGTCGACAAGTCCCAATGCTTCGCTGGGTGTCTGTAATGTAGCAGTTGTTCGCAAATAGCCACGAAGATCATGGTTGAAGGGCGCAACTGTTCGACATATTTTCTTTGCTTGATTTTGACTTTCGATGTTCTTCGCTGGTAAGAAGGCAATAAAGCTGAATCATAAGGAAAAACAGGAACTCTGGCGGACGATCTGACTTTCAGTATCCTGTAGGGCAAAGCTAATAGAAGTTAGCGATACATCCATATGTTTGTGTGCGATGACCCCTTGCCTGCGTTTCGTCTTTGTGATTCCTCTTAGTCCGTTTACTCCCTTAACGTTATCCCATGATCCCTTGCGACTAACTCCGGACCACGCAAGCGTTAATGGACACGCAACGAACACAGGAGACGAATCAGTAACGCAGCTCCGTGAATCTCTTCTGCTGATTAGGCAAGGGCCTCTTCAGGACAATCTGCCGCAATGAGACCCCAAGACTACAAGAAATAGATAGAGAAAATAGAAAATACGGCTATTCACAGACAAATGCTATTGTACCACCCTCGAGGCTATCCTTTCTTTCTCCAGACTAAAACAAATACATGTCGAATGTCTCTGTTGAAGAAACGGATATATACCAAACCCCCCGAGTAGTACCAATGGCCGTAGTACCTACAAGGAGACAGTAGCAGGAAGCATGGCGATGTGTTAGCGTTAACGGCTAATGTTAGATATATCCTGAGTCCGTAATATGTGAGTGACCGACTATAGGTGAATGCGTTTTATGTATGTAACCGAGCCTTAATTAGTAGCAGTAACGATTGCAACCGCTGCAGCGGTAACAAACGACGTCTTTTTCTATGTTATTCCTAAACTATGGATGTTGATGGCGGATGTCAACGCTTTGTAAACAGCGAATGTGTTGCCAAATACAGAAACGGCGTTAATATGTCACATATTGCAATGTATCAAAACACTGTGCAAGGGGCAATTATCTCCGGTTGTGAGGGGATTGGCAGTAAAAGATAGCTACGTGCATCAGAGCTCGGCTATACTGATGTGTACATACAGAATAGAACATTTGAACGCGTTCGAATGCGTCAGAAATAGGCTGGAAAATATATGCGTATCGTCTGTTATCGTTCAAGCAATTTATTAATAATAATTAATAAATAATTAATAATTCCGGGAGTCTAGATCTTGAACCTAAAATATTCTCTGAAAGAAGCTCTTTTTTGTGCGACATCGGCCGGCAATGATAAAAATGATACGGGTTGATTTTTTTTTTCATTAAAACATTGGATATTTGTCCGAGTCGGACCTGGCTGTGGCTGTTTTCGATGTCTCATATAAGCAATGCAGGATCCTCATGAAAAAGCCATAAGGTCGGTAATTATTTTTTAGTGATTAACCTGAATTTCACCAGTACGTACAAACGAGATGAGAACTAAGGCAACTCACTTCTAGGTAAAAAATGTTGAAGGGTTTTAGGTAAGGATTAAAATCCAGTTTCAAATTTGACTATCCTCGTGCCATTGCCATGATCTACTATCAGAAGCTTAGATCTAGCAACGGTGGCTAGTACAGCCGCACAAACCGTCCAGCAGATTCTATCCGTATCAGGAACGGCAAGCTATACTCTATTTGCAGAGAATTAATTAATATAGGGGCATTTGCTGGTCTAGTCTACGTAAGTTGTCTGCAACATACGAGTATAAATTCCGGCCTATCCTGACGATGATATCTGATAACCCCTCCTACAAAATTTTGTTTATGATCAATCGCACTTTCTGCCACAAGTTCTAATTTCTTATAAAATATATCGGTACGTAAATTCTCCTGTCGTTTCGATACCGCTATTAAACGCAAAAGCAAAAGAAACGACTGTGTGTAAAAAAATGCATACACATTTACGTGCAAACAGAGAAATAAATCACTTCCTTTCCGCGATGTCTATTTCTGTTGGTTCTCCGCTGTGCAAATAGGTTCGCATTCGTACAAGCATAAGGTCGCCCTTTGCAAACCTGTCCCTTTGCCCACGACTACGTACGACGTTCAGTACCATTAAGGTTGGATGACTTTACATACTGGACAAACGTACGGATGTTACAATAACGGTGAAAGGAAAGAAAAAGAAACATTTTAGTGAGTGCCAACAAATATAGAGCACCTGCCGCGCCGGTAAAACTAGAACTTTCGGCGGTGATGGCGCTCTGTTCCAACGCTAAAGGTTAGTATGGCGGACGAGTAACAATAAAGCGAAAACAAACAACAAAGGAGCAATAAAGCGCGTGACAGAGATCACAGCTGACATGCTCTGTCGGAACACTGTCTCGCGACGCTGATACTAATGTCAATATGCATTAGGTTTCTTTAAGGGCTTTAGACCTCAGGCGGTTTGACCCGGTCGTGCTGACGTGGTCTCAAGCTTCTCGGCCTTTGCCACATGCATTTTCCTGCTGTTGTTAGTGAATCTCCCTTTAACTGGGGCGTGTTGTCGGCATATCTGTTCAATGTACGCAACATGTGGAGGCGCGAAAGAAATAAGAGGGAAAACGGCTTCGGATGTAATAACAGGCACCATCGCTGGGAGAATGGAGTCTCGAAATTCCAAAGGCTTGAATCGTACGACAAAGACGAAACGGGACGCATAGGCTTATGCAGCACATAGGCCCACGTACTATAGCCGTACCTAGCGTCCTCACACGAACTTCACCTCACCCTACTCCCCTACTCGAAACTTTTGGATACCTCGACGCTGACGAAGCTAAGACTGATTGCAGACGCGCTAAGCCCTAATGAAGAATAAGGCAGCCGACAGGGGCTCTGTGTCATCTACACGCATTATCTCCTTGCAGCCCGTCTCAACCCGTCTCCGACAGCAACAGCGTGAGCCACCATCAACACGTCTAAAGAAAAGCCAGATACGTTAGCTTCACGGTGACAACAATGAAAACGGAACTAAGAGTAAGAGAAAGTAGGTGCGTTGGGGAGCTCCAAAGGCAGGGCGCGTGGCGACGGCGCCAGAGGTCTGTAGCGAGCAGAGCCGGCGGAAGAATCAGTGGGTAACCTGTTTTATATTTAGATGAAACTATATATACAGCGAGAACGTTTGAACAGGGCCAGCCTGAGTAGGACGAGTATAGATGGTGTGACGAAACATATTTGGCCGAGCACTGCTTATGTCGCTGACACCTGCCGCTGTTGATGGTGGCGCTGCTATCGTTGTTGTGTCGATTTAAAACGTTGCTGTTTCCCATACAGTATGTATATTGTGGGCGAGGTTGAATTTTTAATTGATGGTAGCACGGACGGCAAAGCAATATGCTCGCTGAATGTAAGGCGTACTAAACCTTGTAGGGCCTTGGACACGAAAGGAGTGTCCACCTACCCGACTATTATCGCATGTGTGCAGCCTCTCTCATTACCGAGAACGATGTGGTCGTGGGGGTTCGAAGGATCCAATAATAAACACGCGCTGTTGGTGATTGTTTTCGGATGAACGCGACAAGTGAACTTGCCAGTCATGTCAAGGCGGCTGTTACTGAGAAGAGTGGAGTCGATGATTTGAAACGCGCTTCATTGTACTGCTTCTGCGGGACAGATGAAAAAGTATAGAATAACGTGTATGATTAAAGGGATGGGATGATGTAACGAAGAAGGGCATCGTCGATCGGAATTGAGAGCAGAGTGGTGCCGACAGAATTGACGTAGACAGTCATTAGAACAGAGCGTCGATGTCGACAGCTAATCGTTGGGTTCTACGAAGGCACCGGGGAAGATCTCGCATAGTAATCCTTTACAAAGCCTTTACAAACAGACAAAGTATATTCCGATTATAAGAGTGTTCTGATCACAGCTTCACGTCTATGCGTCCCTAACGGTGGATAGCTATGCCGGCTGCTTAACTGATATTGCTTAGAGCAGAATTGAATACTGAAACATTACGGAAAACTGCACTAGCCATCATCCGTTATGACCT
The DNA here is from genome assembly GCF_002532875.2 of Varroa jacobsoni. Taxonomy (NCBI): domain Eukaryota; kingdom Metazoa; phylum Arthropoda; class Arachnida; order Mesostigmata; family Varroidae; genus Varroa; species Varroa jacobsoni. Next base: position 191,949 of record NW_019214266.1, read on the forward strand.
GCTGACACGTTTCTCTTATTTCCGAGTCAGTCAATGTTCTAGTGATAAAACTTAATAAATATAAAATTAGAGATTACTAGTACGAAAAATAAAGTATAGGGACAATTTGGACTAATAACTGCTGGAATAGTCACCATGCCGTTTCATATCATAGGTCTCTTAGATGAGAACCAAATAAGTCTCAGCAAGATTGTCCCATCAAGTTTTGTTTTAAATGGGGAAAACTCATCAATGTTATACCGGAGGGGTGATTTCAAAATATTTTTTTCAAAAAAAAAAAAGTACAGTACAAGACTGCAAAAACGAAGTTAATCATCGTGTCTAAAACTAGTGTTTCTAGCTAATACCAATTGCAAGTACTAACTACTGTTGCCATGAAATCTCTACAAATTGGTTCTCAATTTTAGTTATTTTGTTTCTTTATGCCGTCTCGCCATTCGGCCGATTGATCTTTGTCGCACTCCAGCCCGTTGCAGTATAAGGGCAAAATGCCAGCGTTGTATGGTCCTCGTTGACCGCAACGCCTCATGGGCAGTTAGTCCTAATGGTCGGACGATGGTGCCGGTTTGGCAAAAGGGCAAACCAGTTGACTCAGGTGACGTCAGCGTCTATATGTCTGCCAATCTTCATGTCCTCTCCATTTCATTTCCATGAATTTCGTTTAGCAGAGTAGCAGCGGCCTGTCGAGTCCTGGTGGCCAGCCGCTTTAGCCCTGCCCTTACTGGTACCTCATATGCTTACGAAGCTCAACATATATCACAGTCCCGTTTGAATTCTAAATATCCCCAAAGCGCGGTCGTAAGGACGTTGGAAAACGCAGTATATAGCGCATGTCTTCATTCCTTTTGCTGGAGACGCCGTTCTATTAATTGTTCTTTCCCCTGATCTCTCTATTTTCCCAGTTATGTTCCAGCTTGAACCTAGATCTTGGCTAACCGAAGCTTTCGAGCCTAGACCTAGGTCTTGGCTAGCCTAGACTTTCGAACCTAAATCTAGGTCTTGGGTGGCCTACCCATTCTTTAGATGCCGTCTTCTATAGATACCCAACACCAACCAGTAGACGAAAATTTGATTTCCCGGGTAAGCCTATGAATACCAATATATCAAAAGGGCTTATTGCTATTGGCCTAAAATATTAAATTTCTCGTTTGCCACGATACTGAATGAACACCATAATCTAATATAATAGAACAAAACGCTGCAATATACGACAACCTGTTTCTTCCGTATTTTTTTTTGCTCAGACGTGTGTACTGCCGACAATCCCAACAGCAATAACACTGAATTGATGGATACTTAGTTTTTTTTTTCACTGAAGTGTTCAACGTGCAGAGGCAGAACAGACAGGAACAGATTATTGCCAGGCTTGCCCCCAAATGCCTAAATTTGCCTTCGGCCGTGCTCTACTACTACTACTACTACTACTAGTGGTAGAACGAATCAAATTTTTAGAAATCAATACGATCACAGCTGGTAACGCGAAACAGTGGTCGAGCTGTTGTCCTTCACTACACAGAGCAATCTGCAAAAATACATGTTTCTGAAGTCCATTGATTCATGACCTAGGATTTGGCCGAACGCGTAACTACGATCTGTGAGTTATTGACTTGTCGGCATTGAGCTTATCTTTTGCAGGTTAGTTAATTAGAAGTCAACCTGCCAGTTCAGCTGATAGATTTAAGCTAGCTGAGTGAGCCTTTAAAAGAGTAACAACACCCGCTGGAGAAATGCGCGACTAAGAATATAGGAATAGGGCTTTCAACAGACGAGTTTCTGTAATACAACAGAGCGAGTGTTGGTTTGGCATTCATCTATTTATGGTTCCTGATCTAGTCTGCTAAAGTCACAATTTCGAATAAAAGCGCCTTGAGACAAGATCTTTATCTAAGCGCAATGTTCTGCGGGCGTTTTGGCTGGTAGGCGCGAGGTTCTATAACCCTACTCTCCCTAGATCGCTACCCACTGTCCGGCTCTCTCGATCCGGCTGTCTCGATATTTTCTAAATCAACCGCTCCACCTATTTATAGCGCAATTATCACCATAGTTATTCTAATTGTGTATAATTTTAATGATAATTACATTAACCCAGACCCATATAGGCGTTGAATCCATTTAGCTAATGTGCTTCGTTAACTTGATTTACCCATGGCAATTACCTTGCTCTAGGTATATTTGCAGCCAGCAAGACATTTTAACAATCATTTACACTTTCCTGTGCTAAAATCTATTATTGCGTTAACAAACTTGACTAGCGTTACCTTCAATCTAAGATTATGGGCCAGCCTTCCGGTGAATCTGATTCTATATTTCTGTCAGCTTTTTTTTAAAGCCGCCATAACCTGCGGTCGCATTGGAACACTTTAATAAGATGCTTGTCTTATCGGGGTTGTAATCGACCCAGGAGACCGTATGTCGACTGTAAATTTATCTAGACACAGCACTTCTGAGGTCCTGGTGCATCATTACGGCCTTGTTGAGCCTACCGTTTTTAGTAGCCTTTTTTCTCTTTCTATGATATAGTCAATACCTTATTTTGTCTCCATAGTTTTAACACATTCGTCTTGTCTAAGTTGTGCTAAGTTACATTTCTATTTCATTACTACCTAAAGTTCTCTTACTGAAATGTTTCATTAATCTACCCGTTTTGATTTTATTCGTTATCGATAAAATCTCCCTGACACTGGATTCAAAATAGCTATATATAAGTCCGGGCAGGTTTTGTTCGGGTTGTAGACGTTAAATCTAGCTGCTCTGCAGGAGACGCCAGCGAGTCAATGAAATGTTAGTTAAAAAAATATATGTTTTTAGCATTTTACGTAGGGAACTTGATCTGAACTTAGACATTATTTCAAACGCTAAGAGTGAAGCCCAAATTTCGCTTGGTGGAAATTTGTTTATACCGTCACCATCAGCAGAGTTGTCAATCGGAGGAAAACACGAACGGAAAAGTACTAGACCGGTTGACTTTTGCGAGTAAAGAATACACTACTGACCAACAGTATAATAAGAATAATAATAGTAATAAAATAGAAAAATATAATTGAAATCAACTTCCGCTTGACCAACTTGACCTTAATACTATATAGAGGAACCATGATTACCTAGAACGCGTAATTAGTAACGCACCCCGGTTGACGCCAGCAAGGCCACGCTGTACATCAAAGTGGCACCGTAATGAATAGAATAAATGAGCAGAAAGTTACGCTGGGTATGAGAGACCACTGAAAACATAAGCGCGTTGGTATCGAATCCTTCGATCGTCTGTTACTTCGTTTCCATCTTCGCTCAGGTGGCTTTGCTCATCGATAAGGTGTGCGATATAAAAGTGCCATTTCCTACTAGGCTATAGAGATTTCGATGCGATCACACGGCCAAAGGACAAGGTAATACGAAAGAGACAAACTGAGTTGGTAAAATAAATGTTTTACGTTAGGTATTACTACCTCTAGTTGCGAACCTATATTATCTTACGTATCTAACTTCATGTAAATTAAACGCTAGTATAGAACTAGTAACGAATGCGTCTCGTTTAGTACTTGCAAGATATTGTACAATGTACTCTCGTACTATTTAGTTAGTTTGTGTGGCAGCCTCATGATTGGGTTTTGGTGTCAAGCATGAACCGCGTGATAGATAAGGTGATGCAGCACTAATAAAATAATAATGATAAGATTAAAATCGGCAAATGGACATCGGAATTTTAGACAGAGAAGGGTCGAGATCAATGAATGAAGGTTGAGGTCGGGCTCGACAACAGATTGCCCTATTTGCCTTCATGTAGCTATACGTAGTACATATGATTGGAAGAGGACTAGCTACAACAACAAGACATAAGCTTAAGGCTCTATATTAAGGCGTAATCGTAACTGAGACAAATCTAAACGATATCCTTTATAAAACGCTCAATACAGGAATGATCAGTGTAACCTTCTTGTGTGGTTTCGACAGTAATTCTCCTTGATCCTATGCATTGTTCTCCACTAGTCTTTGACGTCAGCTGGCTCGATCTTGATATGAGCTCACGAGGCCCCTTCTATAACCATTGCGGAAACTGAAGAAAACAAACATAGGACTCCTCGATATCGTATCCTTGGACTTTAATTCGGATGCATACATTGTACTGAATTCATATTGCAATATACTAACTAGACAATACCGAAGTAGCTAACGAAGCTGCACTTCGAACAACCTCTTCAGCGTACTGCCTCGAACGGAACGAGAATCAGCTAGAAAATTTTGCCAACCCAACAAATTCAAAGGATCAGCAGTGGCCATAGCTGCTCAGAGAGTGATTCGAATGTTCTCCTGAACACATCGAAGGTGGACGAATCTTCGGAGACGATAGCCGTCTGGATTAGGTTTATACTACGGCCCTCTTCTAGTGATGATTTTCTTCACATGGTAAGCTGTAAGCGCGCTAAAAACACGCTGTCACGTGTTTTTTTAAATGGTCAGTAGTTTTTCCAGCAATTTTTTGCTACCAACTATTCAAAAATATAGCTCTTCTTAGCACATTTGCTGTTTAGAGTACTTTCGTTACCCTTCGAGTCATCTTTCGTTGAGCGTTCAATAATATTGTAATTGGCCAGCTAGGTTCTTGCTGGCTAAGCTGTGCTGTTGGCTCCATCGCTCTACTAACTGCCTTGCGTCATCTATGTGCTGTATAGTTGTCACGACCGAGTTACCGCCCACGTTCTTGTTGTTCAAACTAGCAACGGCCGCGTCCCAAGAAAGTGCGCGACAGAACCAGTAGAGTGTACAGAAAGCGCATGCCTCCTGGACGGGCTTTTGCGCGCGCAGAATCAATAGTCGCCCTTCTCCAGTCTCTTTTTCCTCTGCTTCCACTGAGTTCAAACTCGGTGCTTTTCACTTAGATCTATTTACTTACCTACATAATTAGATGGCTAGTTAACCGTTACTAAACTACTGGACTCGGTACCTTCATCCGCCGAAACTCGTCCAGGTTTCGCGAATAGAAACAAAAACAACGACGGCAGCCAAATCAGCAGCAGTAGCAAATGGAGAGATGGCCTTATAGGAGACAGTCGTTCGCTGGTCGACAATAAGGCTAGCCAGCTAAAGAGAAAATAAGGAGTCTGGAGCAAATTCATTTTCTTGCTGGCGTGTCCTCTGGTAATGCCGCCGCTGGCCGAACAGAGAACTACTATCCTTTGCGCCCGTCCTCCTTCAACGTCAGCATTATTTACCGCTTACTGGACTCAGGTCAGTATACAACTTCTATTCCACGTGTCGTAGCAGGTAGTGCTTTAAGTTACGGGTGGCGGTCATGGTCGGGAGCACGGTGACCGCTGCCGATGCGATGCGATCGTTAATGTTTTGCTTTTGTTGCGAAGAAAGGCCAAAAGATTAGTTTGTTTGAGCACTTAAAGTTAGTCGGCTTCTATGGGCCAGCGGCAGTGTGTTTGCATCGCTCTCCTGTTTCACGATCGGCCTGTCAAGTAGATTTGGAGAGCACATTTTGTAGTTATCTGTGCCTGGATATGTACCGATGAGCGTGTGTCTGCTGGTAGGTAATCCATATACGTTGCAATAGCCAATCCGCCGCTTCCGCTTAGGCCCCCGTCGACAACAGTTCTTTCTGAGGAAGGACTCTGCTAATGGTAAACGTAGTTGGTTGTGTGTAGGCTCTAAGTTGAGCTGGAACTTCATCAAGTAACGAAATTGAATATGGCCACAGTTCGGTAATGTTATTACGTCCACTAGTATATCATTACGAATACGCATATGACGTATAACTAAGAAAATTACGTATTTGTCTAAATGACAAACAAGCGAATGAACTTCCACATTAAGTTGTCGAACATGGCGCTGGGAAGATTTGAGCAAGGGCAATTTATTTCGTATTCATTATTAGTCAACGTTACACAATCTTGATACGAAGCTTCAGGTGTGAGCCTCAAATCGAACTATATTATACTCCTGGCCACCTCCGTTCATCTTCGCCTCGCAGACTAAGACCCAGCTATTCACAACAATTAAGCCCCATGAAAACAATTCTATACTCATGTTTTTACGTAGCACAAGCTGCTGACTATGATTCACCGCAATATTTTCGCACAAGGTCTAAGTGGCTCACAAAATTATGATGATGGGTAACTAGGATTTTCTATGTTTCTGTAGGCGTTGTTAAACTCAGAGCACATTTGGACTCACAAGTACGCGGATTCGCTGGCAGCCACCCGTAGGCATAGTCCGATAATGAAATGATTTTTCATTCAAAATGCGTCATCCGTTGGTACTTAGGTCGCTCTGGAAAGCTCGAACCCGGCACCCGTCTTACCCCAAACGCGTCTTTCGTTTGGCAACAGAGAGACTTGTTGTCTGGCAACGTTGCTCCGAATTTCTCCTTCCCCTCGCATTTAGCTTAACGTCTCTAGCAAAGAGCTCACTGCGGCCACCCGCCTTTCTGTATCCGGCTGACCTTGTTTCTTCCCCTCTGATTTTTGGCATTTCGTCTGTTCATCGCCTGCTGGCTGACCCTCGTTCCCTTGCAAAATTTGCCCGCTAGAAAGCCCTTTTACACGGCCCGTATCGCCGTATTTCCTCTCGCCTTCTTCGGCTGCTGCAACCTACGGAACCTTTCTTGTACGAAGAGCTACATACGCTACTGTATAAGAGAGGGCAGAGGAGAAAGAGCGCCAGGATGCAGACCATGTGGTATCTACGCAGCCCGCGTGGACCTTGAGATCACAGTTTGTCCGCAGGAGAGGGACGGGGGCGCCAGCGTTGCCAAGAGCATCAGTTGAAGCTGAATAAACGCGAATCGGCCCGCTGTTGACCAGTTGGTCGAAAGGGAGTCAAGCACCCAAATTAAGCAATATTCTATAAAGGAGGATGCATGTAGATGCTTTCTTCAGAAACCAACCCTACAGGGAAGCTGTTACTTGCTGCATTTTGAGAGTGGTGGAGACATCCTCTAAAATAAAATTGCCTAAATTGTTACAAACGTTGCCGGTAATACTGCCGCCACTATGATCACCGCCGAGATTTTATGGCCGGTTTGTCGCATCGCGATCGTACTACGTGGATGAAGCTGAATTCAGCGTTCATGGGGGCGTGGAGCGGAATGACCTAACCAAGCTCGGCGGTGGGTTAACAGTCAGAAAGTGGCAGCGCTGCAAGAAGCGAAAGCGGAAGGGGACGTTCGGGTACTACCACGCTTCGAGTCGATTTTGGAAGATTGGAAGGGTTTAAAAAGAGCTCGAACTCCACGGTGCTCGGAGTTTAGGTTGCGTGGAAAGCATTTTGCTATCGGCCGGCGCTTCAGCAACGAAAGGAGAGAAACTAATGCTTTTACACGTGGCTCGCTTGACCGGAATGGAGCGCTTGACTGTAAATAAAAGACAAAAAAAAGAAGACGGCAAAGGAGCATCTCGAAAATAGGAGAGCAATGGACCACAAGATGGAAAAAAGCAATTAGACATTACCGGTTGTGAACAATTTACGGTCCCTGAGCCTCAGATTTGCCTTCTACACCGAAAATGGGAGTAACGATTGGTAGAATCGCACAGGCTCTTTGTTCGCTTTAAAAACGACAAGATCGAAACGAAGGCGAATGGACACTGTTGCCCATATGCTCGTTTGCAACGAGGGTAGTTTCTGCTTATGAATCTTAGGAACCGTTCGGGATGCATGTTAAATGGTCGATAGCATCGTTTGCGCCAATTCATAACAAGGCATTGGCAGGGAGTGTACAGTTCCACAGAACGATCAGAGATACACAGGTCAAAAACAGCTAATAAAGCCTATTACGAATCGTTCTGCTGAACGAGCGCGAACTGGGTCCGACAAGCCTGATTCTGACAGCATCAGTGAATGGACTTGAGATGATTGTGCCAGCATGAGCCGTTTACCTGTCCACTATAAAGCTATAAGAAATCGAAAGTCATCGATTGTGACGTCCTGTACGTGTATTTGAAATTTCGAAAAATACACTTTTATGGGGTGAACGATTTCAACGAAGCTATATCATAACCCTTCTTTTTCCTTACCTTCCTAAATTACAGCCCTACAGGTTAAATATAGAACGGAAACGATTTGCATGATCTAATAATCGTCAGACGTCTGCGTTCAGTGTCTGGCATACATAGTTTGATGTATCGAGTGTGCCACCACTACTATGACCGGAACCGCTAATCCCGTATTATGTACAAATTTCAAAGTAACCTAATTATATTTTGTTAGGAGCCAAGAACTGATTTTAGATTGAATAGATGAAAAAAGAAAAGGCAGACAGAAACAGCGGAAGCAATTGGGGAGTCCGCCTAAAGATCACTTTTATTTCTGGAGGAAAAAAATGGTTCCATAGTGAATTACGTCTTTTTCCTTGGAGCACCCTTCGATTAAAGAAGCTTTTCAGAACCATTCGGGAAATAGTACATGCACACTCATATATCTGCATATATATCCACATATACATTTGGCTTTGTTTGAATGTTGTATTATTCAATAAGCATAATTCCTCGCAAGTTTTTTTGTTTTGCGTTTGTGCGTATGCAAATGTTCGCTTTTTACGTACGTGTACGCCATACGCTACAGCCCATTCAGTCAAACACATCGCTTCATTTGTACTGGCATTGCAAAAAAGGCCCACCTTCGAGCAACAGGCCTCTTCTTTTCGTCAATAATATATAATACAAGTATGTCCTCAGGGGTTTGTCAGTTAGCATTTGCTTTACATTGTCATGACATTTCGGTTCGGTCGTTTCCGACAGGCCGTTTCTAGCAGACCCTCCTTTTTGATATCTGCTTTCTGAATGAAAAAAGACATAGAAAATACGAAATCGCTCATTCAGCTTTAAACTCCCCACTATTACCAATAAAGAAGTAGCGGGTGCAAGCACGCTTTCTCGTAGCTGACACGGTTCCGCGCTCGCTAATCCACATGTGGGAAAAGGTAACTTCGATAATGGCTGGAATCGCAGCACACATAACACTTACTTAAGCAGATTAAAACCAAAGAAGTCAGTAAATGGTAAGTTTGTGAAGTTCTCAAAGCAATTTTAAAATGAATACGCGTCCATCATTCATTGAACGCGTACAGAACTCCCATATTTTCTTTATTCCTCAATTTTGCCTCAACCCTAATTGTGCCATAAACCGAGCTCTGCTTCAATCTCAATACCCAACTTTGCCTTGATGCTAAATGTGCTCCCAATCCCGACTCTGCGGCAAGTCCAACTTCATCCCGTCTCCCTTTACGCGACGCACGAATTTAAGAAGGCCAATGAACAACAGCCGTTGCTCGGGCATCGTCACGTGCAGTGTTATGTAGTTAGTTAAGAAGGACAAACTGAAGAAAAAGCTGCTGGCTTGTTAAATCGACCACGAATAAAGCGATTTGCGAGCTGCAGGAGCAATCGATAAGTATAAATTCTACCTGTTACGGCCTGGGTTTTTACGAAATTTGGAGTCCAACAACTAGGAAACGTATGGCTTGAGCCTATTTGAAGGCCTAAGCGTTAAATTCAGTTACGGACTTTGAATGGTTTCAAAGTGTAGATCAGCGGACGCGATGCTTTGAAAACGATTAAATTGAAGTTAGCGAACACGAATCGTCTAGAGTCTCAAGATTCAAAGAAAGAAGAAAAATCAAATGTAGACAAATCGCTACGCAGCCCCCCTGATGGGTCATGTACAGTAGCTACAGTAGCATATGGCGGTCAGAGCGCAAGCGGGAGAAGCCAGTGAGGAGAATTTTAAAGTGACATCGATAACAATTAACGTCAGTGTCTGTTAGTCTGCGTAGCTGCCTCCAGCCGTGGCTGTATATCTGTATACCGTGGATTTTCCTGACGCGGATGGACTAGGCAGCGGGAGAAGAAAATCAAGAACGACATTACCAAGAACACAGGTGATGGAACAAGTGACTAGCGTTAGTTTTACGTACGGAAATGTCACAAAAACATATCTCAGGACAATAATAGATATTGTTTTTTTCAAAGAAGATCTGGGATGACTGGGTCGCCGAACAACGGAAGCAACGGGATGGCTATAACACAAGGGCACTTTAAGTCTGATAACAAGAATCACCCTTTTGCCCATCGATTGGTCAACCCCAGGTGCCCTCGTTTTAGACTCGATATCGTTCAATGATTGGGTGCTAAGGTCGAAGACGGTCAGTCCTCTTGGTACGGATAGATGCCGTTACCGCCTGCACGTACAGCACACTGATATAGGGGTTTTGGGTAGCATAGCACTTGAAAAAAACGATGGGTACTTTTTTCAATTATTCGAAACGATACGACTACCGTATTTAGAGAACGTTTTCAAAGGAAATTCGTCACAAGGCCGTCGACTTCGACGCCCTACTCCAACGTCTATATATTTTTTTGCCAAGTAACAACAAATGGCCAGCAACAACAATTCTGTTCACTCGTCCTTCTATACAATGCAGACACACGCAAACCGCGCAACATTAATCTCCACTAAAACGGTGCCGTTTCAATACAAACACGACACTGGAAAAAATACAACAATGACGAAGTGCTATTTAGCTTGTTTGATCGATGACACGGCTGGAGACAGCGGTGACGACTACGACGCCGACATAAAATGCGAACCCGCTGCTAATACAAATGTTTTTGGGCATCATAGTCGTGTTTTGCCCATGAGGCGTTGCCACGGTTCTCATGGTGTGTGTTCGCGTCTAAGGCGGGGAGAAAATTGCCACCGATTACAGAATATGTAAACCACCGAGACAAAAATTCAAATGTAAAATATACATTTCGAAAGTGAGAGTACGATTAGGTGAGGGACGTACATAGGCGGCTCATTTACTAGGCCTTTATCTCCTTCGAATTTTTTGCACATCTTGTAAACCCGATTATCTATGAACTGTGAATAAGGGAATCCTTTAGTCATCAAAATATGCTTGGATAAAATGTAAAGAAAGCATGCTTTGGTTATTGTTTACATGGAATTGCGCGTGCTTGTCAAAGACAAATGAGCTTTGAATTTTTTTAATTTTTATACATATTTATGTACACGTATATATATATATATATGTGTATATATTATTCTTGGTCAAATAAGTGCTCAGTTTGATCCATATGTAACTATACCAAATAAAATTTTCGAGTTGTCACTATCTATTTTCTCAGCTTCCCTTTTAGGTTACTATAGGTCATAGACCTTTAACGCTTGGCAAGGCATGCGTCTACCATTACCAGTGAAGCAGTAAATGCACAGACGATTTCCGCCCTTTCTCGTTGTACCTTTTTCGGACCTTTGCACCGCCTCCGTTTGTCGCGATTGTCCCGCGACCGCTCATCATCGATAAACGGTTTTGCTGTTGTCTCCAAATCTAACTGCGGTTTTCACTTGAACAACGACTGCTGAACCGACAGACGTTCGTCTCGCTTCAACAGCTCGCGCGTCTCCTAGACGGACGCACTAGCGAGAGTGTTGGCATTTACCCAGCGGGCACCTTTCTATCGTTCCGGCACAGTCACCATTTCGTGTCAACCCTTTCCAATGTACACCGACCCCCCAACTATAAATTAGCCGAAGCGTGCCGAATTCTAGTTGGCGAACAAGATTCCGCTGGAATCTGCTTGCGGCACTATTTTTCAGACGTTGTTCCACACACGTGGTGAACAGAGGCCATGTTGATCCCTCAGCATGTAGGCTGTGGGGCTTGTAAGTGCACATTTGCCTTTGATGTATGGGCACGCCCTCGCGGTCAAATATGGCTGACGATCATCGCATACAATTGGAGGGGTGCTAGAAATGCATGATATTGCCGCCACTGTTTTTATTTACGTCTATCCCTAATTCTTGCGCTGATTCAACGATTGTGCGATCGATTTTATTCTTTCCATTTTCGGGCTGAACCCTTTCCCTTCTGCTGTTTGCTGGCCAAACAGCAGTGGAAATTGGCGAAAACTCCTATAGCGTCCTATCGCTGAAGAGAGCGAAGTTGCTTATTAGGGTATGGAAGGTAAACAGCTCCTTGCAACAATGACTATACTATTATTAGGCGCCTGGTGATTTATGCAGATATACCAACTTCACGATCATTTAGCCTGCGTTGAGAGCTACCTGCGGAGAGAGAGAAGTATCAGAGGAGCTCGACCTGATAGCTACCGATGACTGACCCCGATCTGGTCGGTATAGAAATCTAACCGGACTACACAAAGCCGTATGGCGAAATTCATCCGAGTGTGTGAGTATTCTGTACACTTGTGCTAGAGAAGTCCGGAGCTCATAGACACCATCGTGGTTCGCAGGATGGACTGCGCATTGACCGATGCCATAGGACGTAACCAATAGTGGCAGTTAAAGAGTACGAACAAAAAAAGCGTATGTGGTCACCGGCTTCCACTGACGACTGCGAATGATCCATAGAGAATGCCTTGGCCAACTAACGGCTAACCAGCTTGTCTGAAACCAGTCTCAAGTGAAATAGATGTTTAAATACGTTTAAAGGTGGTTTCTATTTGAATGAAATGAGCCGTCTATTCGGATGCAGATTCCTGACAAAGTCTGATATTATAGTGCTAACGCTATTGTATAGCAAAGAGGTGGTCTATGTATCGAGCATAGACACAAGATTCATTTAGGCCGCCAGTTGTTTGAAGCAGTGAACGAATGTACCGGAGGTAATCCTTCAAACATTCATTTAGGTCCATAACAAGGCTCGACCTCTCTTGTCAGTTCTTCGAGTCTTACTTCTGATCCTGCCCCTAAAATTTGCTTCGAATGACTGGCCGCTTCCAGAGTCAAATAAGACCTGGTTACGCTCAGCGTCGAACCTAGATTGCCTCACGTGTCCCGATGTATAGTGGGAAAAAAATTTCACTATTGCACAATGACGGGAATTCCGTTTCCTTTATATGGGCCTACAGTCAGACCTCCCAGGTTACATTCGGATGTTCTGCTTTCGGAAGACGGGACAATTCCAATAGCGCTAATTACTCTTAATTAAAGAGAAAGGAGTATCGGCCATATACAACTGAGCTCTATTGTACTTAGAGCCAAGACAGTTGTTTTGCTGTCCACTCTAGAGTTTGTCATAGCCATCCTAGTACTACCTCGAATCTTTCGCGGAAAGATGTTAGCCGACCAGGGATTCTAATTACATTTCGCGGGGATACTCTGTTACCGTTATTTCAGCTTGTTCAGTACGTTTCCGCCGTGTTTTCACTAATGCATGTTGTCCAATAGTCTCTAACTGATTCAACAAGCTAAGTAACATTTGACTACCCATTTGCCATAGCACAGAACACGAGAATAATCTACAGTCAAAGGATCACATTTGACGCAGGCCTCTGTTCACCGAAAAGCCACAAGGAGTCGATGCCAAACACAAAACGATAACATAAAAGCCTGTTAAAAAACAGAAAGACAAACATGATTGAACTACGGTCGTCTCCCGTCTTATATTGAGCACGACTTTGCTTCTCTACCGTTACTGCATTTCGCGTTTACGTGAAACACAGAAAAAATTTTAAGCAACGACTCCACAGGAGAAGCCTTTTCTCAAGTCGCTGCTTCGTCTTCAGCTCCATTCATGGCTCCGAAGACCCGAGAGGCAATGCTTTCTCTGCATTGGTAAGTTTATCTTTGCTTCATCGCCAACCTGTTCCACTGTTCCCGGCCGACAACTTACCCCATGTATGACCGAGCTATGCCGCCATCCCGGGTATCAGCAGCGACCGCTCACACCGGCAGCGATAATGGTGATGCGTTGGTGGCAGCTATACCATCGAACATATTCTTACCACTGTCCGCCGTTTGAACTCAGCTAATGCTTATTAGGGAATTCCCGACCGACGATGGCTAACTCGACAGCTCTGGCAATAACAGTCGGCGCATGGGCAAGGGTGACGCTGAAACCGTAATGAAGAGAGAAGTCTGGCGGGGTGGCGGTAGCAGAGATAGAGGCGAGGCAGGATATCGAACTAGGACGCAGACATACAAAAGCAAAATGAAGGGGCAAGTAGTAATGGTAGCGAGCATGAACAAGCAGTTCTAGTGTAATGTGTTACGAGCCCGCCATAGCAGATATACTGGGCTGGCTACCGAATAGAACTGCCGTACATACGACGGAAGTGGCTAGAACATATTGTCATTTCACATAATGCACAGCTGAGTATTATCTCACTTAGTCGTTAGTGCTAGTCGATGGATTTATTATAGGACTCATTAGCGAACTCCGAGCTCAAGGTAGCTTCCCTTCGTTTTTTCTGTCACTAGAATAGAGAAAAGGAGGCTTCCATGGGGGGCCGGGATCGCCAGCATGTGCATTTGTAAGCGTTGTCAACAGGCGGTCATAGCAATCACTCACATGATATTGCCTTTGAAGACTTCCACTGAATGGGAGGCTTTTGAGTGGATGCTTTTGGGCGGCTGCCTTAGTTAGGACGAGAAAGGACGGCAACAGCAGAACGACGTCCTATTGAGTCGACTGAGGCACTTCGTACCCAAATGCTTACTGCGGTAGGAAGAATAAAGTTAGATAGTTTCTCTATTTTCCTGGTGGCCTAACGCATACACCCGTTATTCCTTCTGCCCATTAAGATTTTTGGTTCACTAAACACCACTATCGCTAACAGTAGTCCCTAGATAGAGTAATGCATAGTACAATAAAGCGAATCGTAATATTTCCCATATGACTTAGATGATTCCTTATACATACTCTGCAAGAAGCGCTGAACTAGCGACTAGAGAAGATGCACGTCGAAACCAAGCAAATCGGGGTGTTGTTTAAGCGACAACAGCAAGAATAACAACAACCACGATACTGGAACCCAAACTGCCCCATTATGCCTAAGTGCATAACGCCATTAATCTTGGCGGTCTTAATCTCTTGATCAGGGCTCCATCTTACAACGGGTCCTGTTTGGGTTTTGCCATTCCTTAGTCATACCGTCACGGCGGTTGGCTGAGGTTTGATCGTCGATTTTTCTGCAAGTCCTTATTGCCCGCCTGGCCGTCGTCGCTACTTAGTAGCCGACCGCTGTCTGTACCGTTACCATAGTTTTATGACTATAGTGAATAGGGGTGACGACCCTTTACCCCGTAAGAAACAAGGTAGCCCTTGAGGCACCATGTTGCTTACAATGTGTCCTGGTATGGCGGCTACCGCTTAGCTTCTATGTTGCTAGGCTATGTTGGCATTGGCAAGTCTTGCAGTTCTACCTGACATGATGGCCTGACAAATGTATACACAGGGAAATACACACACCAACAGAAAAACATATACGTGGCGTACAAACCCAAAGCCAGACAAACACACTCATAACATATTGTCCCCCTAGGCCTAGCTCAGCACTAGCAGACGCTACGGCGGTGCTGCCGCTTTTGTTGTAAATACTAGAAGCCTTATCCATATTCTGTCCGTAATTTATCGTTTGACCAAAAGCCACACCGTTACATCCCAGGGGGGAGTGCGAAGACTTAAGATGGCGCGTGTGCACTAGAAGCATCGACCTCAAGACACTTTAATGAACCTAGTTAGCCCGCCAGAAGCAGACTGAAAGAAAGAGCACAAAGATCACTATATCGTTCTAGCATTTACTATGGCAAGATGCAGTAGCATCTTTGGAGAACATGCAAGCCGAACAGAAGCCTAGCAAAAAAAAGCACGAATTATTGACAAACGGAGCATCGTGACTGATGTGGTCGGCTTTTATATACAGTTAGGATGAATGGAAACCAGGCAATATCAAAGTTAAAGGGGGGGGGGGGGGGTATCTCACAGGGTTCTGTTCCTCGAAAGCGTTAATTGATCGACAAGATCAACATACGAAAATGCAGCCAAGGTAGCGTTGTTATTCAAGTGATTGCACCAGCTCTGGTGAAAATAGATGGAAAAGCTCATTAGCGAAGGATATTAATTAATGTCCCAGAAAATAGAAAAACGATAATGTCTCGCTGAGGACACGAGTTGCAGGCGTCCTTGAGGGTCAACTTTAGAGTAGGCAAGAGTAGAAAACCAATGGGACCCTATATATCGTTATCATGATATCTTAGTACGAAACAGATAAGATATTGAACGCATTCAGAGAAGAGTCACGTGGTCTATTGTGTGCCAAATAGTCCTATTTCGCAATTGCGTCTTACGCTGATATGACGAGTCGAGCGTAAGGCAACCGCAGCCATGTGATTTAAGGTAACACTACCAGTGAGGACGAAGTCGGTTTTTCCGAAGCAGTTAAGTCCTTTGTACTGACATACATTGGGGTAGTATTTGACCAAAATTGATTAACAATACGTCCGCTCATTTTATAGTGTACTAGAGTTAACATTCAGAATTAATCACTATTGGGCTACAGACATCATTATCCGTTGAGGGGAAAAGTATCGTCGATAGGTGTTTTCAGTTCTTCCGAAAAAGCACATTGGACATAGAACTGTTCAAAACTTAACAAAGAGCCCTGTGCGTTAAAGTACTTCCTGTGACACAGCCTTTCCCTATGCCAGAGGCACTGACCATATCATGGCGAATCCACTCGACCTCGTGCGACGCTGTTCAAGGTTTATCTATCTTCACTTTTTTCTTTCTCTTTTTTTATAAGCTTCAACTTTATTGCCGATGCCTAACGTATCGTGGACCACCGAG
The DNA here is from genome assembly GCF_002532875.2 of Varroa jacobsoni. Taxonomy (NCBI): domain Eukaryota; kingdom Metazoa; phylum Arthropoda; class Arachnida; order Mesostigmata; family Varroidae; genus Varroa; species Varroa jacobsoni. The sequence goes on from NW_019214266.1 coordinate 208,537, forward strand.
ACATTTGTTTTTTCGTGCTTCTAATGCACAGTCACCATGTACAACCATTACCAGCCCGCAGTTCTACCGCTGCTTTCTACCTAATCATAACTAGCGCAAAAAAAAGGTCAGGATAGTAATCCCCCCTTTTCAGCTACTCGTGGACGGCCAAGAGAGTTTCTGCCTTGTATTGATTTACCTGGGTGTTGTGTCATCTAATACTGGCAAGGTGGTAAATTGTCGTTCGCCCATCGAAGTACCTCCAGTATCTGCGTTGATTGATGCTAGCGGAGCGGAGACGTTGACAAAGGCTTTAAGGAAGGTTTGAGAACGGGAGCGTCAGAAAGCGATGTCAAGCATAGAGAATACAAGAGATGCTGTACTCAGAAGGTAGGACCAGCACTCTAACATGATAACAGCATCCTGAGTGCTTGTCGGGATGCAAACAGGAACGTAAAGCAATGCCTTCTCGTCTATGTACGTTAGGTCCAGACATTCACGCCCGTCATAGGTGTTAATAGGCATTAATGGGTTGCTGTAAATGTCGTAACGTTCGTTCACTGACTCGATGTCGTCCCTGGCTTCAATTTAAAGATAATTTCTGTATTGATACCTGCATGTAAACACAATGGTCAGTTTCATCGCTACGTTATACTGGACAATCGTCGCAAGAAGTTTTTTTTCTTTGGTTAATCTTGTATTGATGTTGGTTCTCACTGCGTGATTAGTTGTGTTTTTGTGGCATTAACTCGTCACAGACTATCAGTAAAAGCGATAGCCCTTGTAGTTATATAGAGGAAGAAGATTGTGGCGTACTTTCTTCTAATGGCTGACTAACTGCGGGAAAGGTTTGTTTCGATCGTATAGACTAGAGAGGATAATATAATAATAGTCATTACTAACTATTATTCTTATTATACCTATTGAATCAGATAACTACAATCGATTTTTAGTATTATGTATCTATATGCATGTGTGATGCATTGGACGTCGCTCTCTGCCCTGTGATAGGAACGTGCGGCGTTGTATTAGCGACACCTCAACAATGGGTAAATGTTCGCCCATTTTCGTTTCCTCATGCCGTTTTGGGTAGTTAGCCAACTTCAGCGTTGCTTTATCGCAACGGTCGTAATAACAGTGAGGGAGGTTGTCGCAGTATTCATACACGAATATTCATGGCTTCCAGAAAGACGGAGATTCGCTCATAAAGGAACATCGTATACACGTTTTGAAGTCACATGAAAAGAAGGTCCAGCTGAACGATTTGAGGTGAAGCTCGGCCTTATTGCTTTACACTTTTCATTTTCGTTTCAGCCGCCTCGTTTCAAAAATGAAATGCATCCCCTCTCGTCGCGGAGATATCGACCGTCCCCCCCCGACTACGCTAGCCAAGCCACACGTGTTGTGTCGATAAGTGGCGGTCTGTGGGGTTTTGAAGGATGCAGCACAAAAGTAAAAGGCGAATGGTGCTTATAATAGTGATGCCAAGAAGTCCCCCCCCCCCCCTCCCGATGGCGCAAATATTCAGGCTACTAGAGTGAATCCCGACAAGTCTCGTCAAAGCTTTGTCGTTCTTGCCACTACTATTGCTTTTGTTGTTGTGGTTGTAATTGTTGCCAATAGCGGCCAAACCAAGCATGTAGTTGGCTCGCTGCCAGGACAGGCGGTACGACAAGACACCATTAAGGCACCATCCTTATGCCTCCCTTCTCCTCCCCCCCCCCCGTTTCCGAAGCAAAAGTGTCCTAAGCCTATATTGTATGGGTCGAAGGAAATTATGACACGATGGTGGCCACTTATAAGTAATATGTGCATGAGATTGCTGTCGAGATGGGAACGATGCCAAGATCAGTAGCAGCTGACAAAACGCAGCCTAGATAAATAGGGGAGAACGTTGTACAGTGCAGAAAAGGTCTTTGGGTACTGACATAGAATCTTTTTCGGCTCGATCACAAAAGTTGATGATACGCAGGTCTTTTAGCAAATTAGATGAAGCCTAAAATAACAAGCGAACTACATAGGCATACACATTTGTATAAGCATATCTGAACGACTACACAGGAGACACGTGAGGGCACGAAAAAAGTTCGAAAAACACAGGCGAATTATAAGAAATGCTACCGTAGGGAACTGGTGAGAGCAGATGGTTGTTGGACGCTTGCGTCCGATTGATATGGCGCTGCTGATCGCGGTTCGATAATGTAGGGCATAAGTGGCGCCAAACATTCGTTGCGGGAAGTAGCAAACAGATGTGTTTTTTACATATATGTACTGTCTGTAGAAAGTAGGCAAACGATTTGTCTAGAAGCAGTATACAGCGTGGATCTGGCATTCAAGCGAATCTCTTATGGCCAGTTCGAGGATAAGTATCTCGACCAATTTACCTGTCGTAGTTTACCAGAAGTTCTTGGAGTACTTCGATCTAGAGATTAAAACAATTCACTGTCTACATGCGAGTAGATCCAATATGTCCATTTGAGTTCTGCCATCCTTGCATTTCTCGAGACCGTGATCAGTTGTAGCTAGTTGATACTTTACAAAAATAACGCGTATCGATCATGCTCGTCGTACTCCAAGATTCGTTAAGGCAAGCGGTAGCCGATAGCGATCGGCAATCTAGTACCATCTACGATCCGCTCACGGATCAGCGATGTAGACCTGCAATCGCTACTGATTAATGATTCGTTCTGCACGAAAGATATTTATCTTATTACTTTTATATATTTATTTTTGCAAGCACGTAGCTACTATGGAACATAACTATGGGATTTAACGGCGATGATGATAAATACAACAGAAACGATAAACGCGTAAACGGTAAAGGGTCTGCCCAACTGAATGTGTTTCCTATGAATCGGTAATACTGTCTCTTCTTTGCACCTCCGACTGTCTGTTACTTTGGGGGCAGGAGGAGCAGAAAAACAATAATACGACGATAAACTCCATATTTCAAGCCAACGTCTGTCGCGAGTCTTATGTTCTTCCTGTTGCTGCTTCTGGTCTTGGTGAGCGCGGCTGACAGGCTGGAGGAGATGACAACAACGAACAATACTAACAGGAAGATCATCTATTGGCTCCCGAAGGGGATCTATAACAGTAACTACGCCTATTAACTATATGAGTGCCATCTGTCAATGACGATGCCGACAACGCCACGGACGTTGTAAATGAATGAAACGGACCTCCGTGTTCGATACTCTAATTGGATGGCCACACTCATGGGGTGATTCCAAGTAGTCACAGCATTTACTGCGGGGTATTACTCACACTGAAATGAACTCTTTTTTTGTTCTTGGTGTTTTAACCATAGCACAAAGTTTGCTCAAATAGTCCTCTGCCTGTAAGCAGCTTTGACGTCGTTTCGCGCCTCGTATACGCATCGAGTACAAACGTGTTCGTATGAGAAGAGAAGCAAAGACGTACTAGTTCCTGTGACCGACAATTCGTCGAGTAGTTGATTGTTGATGTTCCCGTATTGGTGGAACGGCGACAGCGCATCTCGATTATTATTCTCGCGGATATTCTGCGAAAAAATTAAGGCCGATTCCATACGGTGAGCGGAATTAGCCGTTTTCTCAGGTAGATGATAACTATAACGACCTTCTGCCCTATCGCTACGACGCTCCTATCCTAGCAACCCTCTTTGCCATTCCTAATGCCAATATAATGCAAACGGTCGCCGTTGATTACGGGCATTGTCACCCAGCCTCAGTGAGCACATAGCCACTGGGTCGGTCGGCCTTATCAATACAATCACCGCGCCACAAAAAACACAGTGGAAGTACAACCATACAAACGTCGCTGACTCATCGGTAGCCCATTCCCGTACTGGTAGTTTCCGTCAATAACCTCAACTACTCCCGCTGAAATCCTACTGTTAATTTTTCACGATGTTCAATCGGAATGAGTAGAACCCAAATCTTACAATGAGAAAAAAGGTATCTAAGAGGGGAACAACTACCGAGGGGCCGCAGAGGGTTACTGACAACAAACGCGGTTTAAGGCATTGATAATCCTCTCTCTCTATAAAAGAAGGTAAGAAAAAGCAAAAGTTACATTGAAAGTCGTGCAGCGAAAAATTGAACTCAGCTCCGGTATAATCGCTACGGCTCACTTCGGTATAGTCGTCAACCATTCAACCAGCGACTATACCTAAGTAGTGACACCCCTAACGCGCATCCACAAAGGGACTTACTGCTAGAAGGTTAAGACAGAATCGATTATTGTAGCTCGAACGCTGGATTCGTTGGCCATCGACACGTACTTCAAAATGCACAGAAGATCCGGCCAGGTCCTTCTGATTGCAAAACGAAGCTTCTACAAAAACGTGACGGGACAGTTTCGATGAAAAGCTGGAAAAGTTGCGAAGTTATTGGAATATTGCAATTGCCGTAGTATTATTTTATAGTTCAATAGGGAAACGGGAAAGATTAGCAAATAGCTAAGTAACCTCGACATAAGCCAGCTTTCTGTCGTTAACTGTGAAGCCGGAAGTGTGTTGCGTAAAGCTTTGTCGATAGTTCTAATCGGATCGAAGTTATATGGCCATTGAACTTTACAGTGTCTTCTCGAGAGTTCACGTAACGCCAGGTTCCTTATAAGAACACCGAATATCAATCAGTACGAGCCGAAACTTAGCTGCTAAGAACTTCTAGTGGATAATATCGTACGTAATATACTATTGGAAACTGCAAGTGGACCATTTGGCTTGCTAAGTATTAAACCTTTGACTAATCGATCGCCGATCAGTGTGACTAGTAATGGCAAATTCTCGTACTCTGAATTATAACCTTCAATGAAGATTTAATTTTTCTCCAAACAATTTTTCTCTCTCTCTCTCTCTCTTAATAATAATACTAACAATAAATGAATTACATTCAATATATTGCCAGAATTAATATTCAAAAATAGAAAACAATTTGAAAATATAGAAATGTCTTAGATAATATTTTTTTATTTATATGTATAATAATGTATGTAAATTCTTCTATTAGAGAACAAATGATTTTTTATGACCATTCTTTATTTTTTCTTTTAATTTTTATTATTGTTTTAATGAGATACATTATAATTAATATTTTAACTAACTAACAGATTTTTATTGGAAAATCATAACACTGAAGTAATTGAAGATATCAATTTTTACTGCTATTGCCAGATTATATTTAATTAATTTACCCAACTATGTATAAAGATAATTGAATATCAATGATGTTGATCTGATGAGTATACAGAATTTATGATTCTTTTATTACATGAGAAAAAGATGTTTTCGATTATTAAATACAGATAATAATTTAATTTTACCCTATACGTAATTATATCGGCTGACAATTCCTCCTTTGCTTGTAACGGCAGGTGCAGTATCTGGGCCGTTAAACTGATTGGTATTACATGGATATGGACACTTTGGAAACGCCTTTGTTACGAAATGGGGAAAAATGGTCACACGAAGGAATTTAAAGAATAGCACCATGGAAGGGATGATTTTATGGACATGTTTCAGATGTGTGTATGTTCAATCCACAAAACATCGTAATGACATTACGGTGTTATTTGTGCAATATCCGGATGAAAATCCTGTATATATTAACTTTTACTACCACACGCGTTAACATGTATTGATTTCTTATCTTTTCATGTGTCGTATAAATGGCCATGTTAGGAACGTGAGTCATTCTGCTGGAAGTCGTAGCTGCTGTTTGACTGTATTCCTATTTCAACCGTCTTTTATACTACTCCCTAAATTTGGGTCTGCCTTTGGGTCAAGTAGCGTAAAACTGTAGTACAAAAACTGTAGCGTAATATATACAGAAAAAGAAAAACCGATAGGGTGTGGTGGCAACCTGTGCAACTAAAGTCGCTTTCGATACTTAACTTCGCCCCCCGTCCGCACTCGCAGGTCCGAGACTCGTAAATTCCGAAAGGGTTCACTTTCCTGTTTGTTTGTGGTAAAAAATAACCCTTCGTGCCAAAACGCGCCTTTTTTTCCCTTTTCAGTGGTCTTGTCGAATCAGGCTTTCACTTCCCCATGACCTCAAATCACCTCTCATTCGTTTTTGGTCTCAGTTAAAATTTTCGACATTTTATTCTGAAACACCAGTTTGTTAAATAAACCATCAATAAAACGTTAAGCGATACATGCCTTTCAGGAAACTGCTTCACCCGTTTCCAAAAAGCACTTATGTACTTCCATTGCAGAAAATAGAGAATCTACCTTTCCGAAATAGAATTTTATGCTCATAAAACTAAGCAATTTTTTCACTACAGCGTTTTACACATTCTTAATCGGTTTGAGATATATGCTTAAAATGCCTACTTTTCTCTCGTTTATATCAATTTTTTTTATTCTAGTTTGCCGTTCTCATCGTCTCGTTTCTTTTAAGTTAACCTTCTATTCTTTCTTATGGCCGCTACTTTTCCTAACCTCGAATGTTGGATCAGGACGGATCCCACTACACAATGCCACTACGGTTACCGCTTCCCCTACGCCCGCCAGTGCTTATGGCTTATCATCAAAATCATTTCTCGCAAGACGATTTCTTCCGCTCTTGCCATCTCTCCGATTACCCGGCATAGCCAAATATAGCCGAAAGTAGGAAATGTGCTGGTAGTATTCCCTTTGTCAACAGAATATAGGACCACGTCGATGGGCTTTCGGCTTTCCGTTAGAATCGTCTCGGCTTGGTGGGTTGAGCTCGTTGGTAAGAAGTTCCTTAGGTCTTCTCTGTTAAAAGGAACAATCGCTTGCTGGGGCAGTACCCGACGATCAAATCACCGACGCGCCGACGCGGCCAACAGAGAAACCATCAACGAAACAACATGCAACTCGGCGTAGACGTATCGCGATATTCACTACCAGCATACGGACCCAGAAGCGTCACAACGGAAAAATAACCAGGTCGACATCCCCAACAAGGCAGAAAATGCACAAGCCGTTCTCTCCATTTTTTCCCCCTTTAACTTGCTACTTTTTCGCCATCTTTCTTTCTTTTTTTGCCAGCAAACGACCGAGCATTGACGCAGGTGGTTCTGCTCGTGAAATGAGAACATCAGGGACGAACTATTGCGGCCTTTCTCGTGGCAACCGTTGGCTCGCTATTGGCCTCGGTATTGTCGCACTCCATGCGAATCTCAACGCTCTGCCACGGAGCCACAGCACGGAGCGCTGGTACTGCATTGTGGAGGGAAGCACAGCCGTTTGTTCTCCGAATATTTCCTCGTTCCTATCTCTTTTTTCCTATCCTAGAGTACTTTTGCTCCGGCTGGCCCACGACTTCTTTAGAAAACATTCGCAGGAAGCACGCGCCGTTTCCGCCGACAACCCGTGATGTTCATATGTGTTTTTCCATCAAGTTTTCTTACGATATTTGCTGAAGCCGCTGCATTTTCATACCTCATTTTACCTGGCGAAGTTTACACATCGTCTACTTCTTTTACTGTTCTAACGCATTTTCGGTTTTCTTGCTCAGTTTGTTTACTATTACTTCGCACCGTTATTTTTCTAGGAGAGGGGGTTTGCCCTGCCTGAGCGTGTTTGCGCCGGTCCGGTTTTGAATCTCGCTTGCGGTTTCCTCTCCCCTAGCAGACGAATCGCCGCTTTGATATCGGAACGATTATTTTGCTATAGTACAGGAGAATAAAGAGGAAAGAGACTAAAAACGAGGTGAGAAAAAGAATGAAAGAAAGGCTAGCCATGAGTAAGGCAGGAGCATCACACCAATTCGACTGTGCTTCACCGGTAAACGGCTATAGATTTTGTCAGGCTAAGGGCGCAAAAGTTTCTTTGTGCTTCCCCTTTGAAAGCTTCGGATTTTTCTTTTGGTTGTTGTTGTGGCTGTGGCGTCTGCTAGTACAGGAAGACGATAAAATTTTTTCCCTCAAATTTATGTTATAGAGCACAGTGTGCAGGACAGGGAATCTGGAATAAATAAATAAAGAAAAAGTGGAAGAATAGAGAAAAATTGTTACTAGTATTGTCTTAAAGCGTTAAATAGATAAAATCTATTCAATGCATACAACAAGAAGAAAACTTTGAAAACGGCTTTTTTTTTTGTCTAACCGAGCATTACTTAGGACTGTAGCACGATAGAAAATGATGTGAGCCTGAAAATGGACACGATTGTTTCACAAGCTGCGTGCATCTACAAGAGTTTTTTTTATCATATTCTCATACACCGCATTGTCATTGGGTAAAACTAGTTCAATACGACCATTGGAAAATTGTACTTTATTGAGCCACATATAAAATGCGAATCGAAGAACTATTTACATACACAAAATCATGGATAAGTCTATACATTTTCAAATCGCCAAAATGCCAGACTGCTTCAAACATATATTGAAATGCCCCAGTTCCGTAATCGTAGCTAAGCTTTTGGTGGCGATGGCCCTAGCTTCTGGTTGACTTGACGATTCGTTCGTGATACAAACGTCTCTTCCCTATACAACGTCTTTCGTAATGCAGTCGAGCCCACATAAAAATTGCCTCTTCAGTGAACATTGATTGTCAACAGATCGTTAACGACAAACCCAGAAGGGGCATAGAGCCTAGATTGACAGTTCTAGCATGGTTGCTAACGTACGCCCATTTCGATTGTTCGAAACTTTGTTTTCAGTATACACCGCCAGGGATGCAGGGTGAATTCAACTGTTTCCGTCACCCACAATGTTGGATGGTGAGTAACGTATAGAAGATACGCAATGCAAGACAGGTAGCATGAAGCGCTTATTTAAGGATGCAAACACTACTAGAAATTAAAGTCTGTTGATGAAGGCTGATTGGCCACTGTTGTGAGGATAACCCGATATTAAATTCACACTGTCTTTTCTATTGCATTCACAATCGTGTATGCCAGTATCGAATTGTGTAGGTGGGCATTCGATACTTCGAATAGGCCCATGCTTAGCGTGCGCCCAGTCCAAGGGGAGGCTAGCTTGAATAAAGTAACACCGATGTCAGGGACCAACTGCAGTTCAATTAAGACTGAATTCTACTTACTATCTATTCGCATACTTTGGTTATTTAAAACAACATAACTGCTCTCTACAAGCACGAGTTACCGCGTCTCATTAGCTGCCAACTTTTATAATTAATTATAATGCTGCCTTATACATTTAACTTGGGAACGAAAAAAGATACGCTCCACAGAGGGCCGTTGTCTGTCTGTGGCTCTCTGTAGATACTATAGGTAATAAATTGACGGCAAAGAATCGATAATAATAGTAATGAAAACTATAAATACGATGAAGAACCGTGAAGATCCGGCCATTTTGCATACATTGAAGCTTGAAAAGTACAAAAAGCTTCTAAAAATTAATCCAATAGCACTTTTTCAAATCATGGATTTCCAACTTCTGCTATTGAGAACATTGTCTTTCTGTTTTTTTTTGTACCGTTATTACCTTATCGTATAAGTCGTACATTTTGCCCACATTTTAATTGTGAAGAATCGAGATGCGCAGATTTGCAACTTGGCAGAAACATATTTTCTTATGCGCTTGGTTTATACTTGAGAGTTATCTTCTTGCTTTTTTCTGATCTTTTAAATGTTGGAGCGCGTCTTATATACAGTAGCGGCTTATATTCGAGCAAATACGGCCAACAAGATAACTATTATCTATACTTATTATTTAATATTGACGCCTTCGCCAAATTCTTCAGCTCTCGACACCTTCTAACCGAAGCATCTTTTTTCCTACCTGTGACGCATCCGCTGCCGTCTGCACGATTTTTCTTTAATGATTCATCGACCGGTTTCTCCCTCTCGACTTGGTCGATTCCCAGCGTTCCCCGTTATCCGCTATGATGGCTAGCGGAGCGCTGAAGTATTGAGCCTGCACCAACAGCCGTTGTTCTGTCGAAAACTAGTAGAGGCGATATTAGCAGTAAGAACGGCAGAAGCAGAAGTTTACGGAGAGTCAGCTGATTATTCATGTGCTGTCAACTTCACCGAGGACTCCTCTGTCGTTTCATTTTTGAAGCCTTACGGCCAGTATTAGTAGTTGTAAAAGCAGTCAGCAGCAAGACCGTGAGTACATATATATCCACCTATTTTCATACGTTTCTTTCTTGTTCCGTCCCAAAGATTTCAATTTCCTTGTTTTGGAATGCCCAAAATCCGCCGGACTGTCGATGAGTATGGCGAATGAGAGAGAACTCGTCGCCGGCCGTGTCTGTGCTAACTCATATGGCGCGTGAATAAATCCCAGTGACTCTGCTACTCACACGCAGACAGGAGTCCCCTGGGGGCCCAGAACTCCAATGTACTAAACCTTTAGGGAAATGACATCTCAAACAAAAGATAAGGCCGAGGCAGCCGATAAGTCCGTGTCACCTGTGGCAAACTGTCGTTTTGACGGTTAGGACTGGACCTTAAACAAGCTAGGCCTCTAGAAGTGACTTTATTTCCGTTTGCTACTGGACATGCAAAGGCCGATACAAAGCGGCTGAGCGGATAGTGGCGTGACAGTTGATATGTCCTCGGTGAGTGAGTCCACAAGGGTCAACGGAGGCTGAAAAAAAGGGAAGGAAAAGCAATTATGAAAAGGTTAGAGCGTCGCCATTTCAAAGGGTAAGATAGGTCTGGGGTACCACAGTGTTCGGAGCCCTGCGAACAGTAGCTGCATCAGTAGCAGCGGAAAAAGTACGAATGGCTTGGACCAGACGCTCCGCAGTAGGTCTCCGGTATAACTGATAGTGACTGGGTGAAGCTAGAGGCTGTACTGAAGAACACAAAGCTGCAGGAAACTCCGGAGTTACGCCATGAATGAAGCTAGAACGAACCAAAGCGTCGGCCTCGTGGATTCAGTAGAAAAAAAGGAAGACACAGAAACAATGCTATTTGACTCATACAATTGGCAGCGTTAGAAGGTTGGTTAGAAGTGAAGGCTGGCTAGAAAAGGACAAAGCATAAGCGACGATCCGGTGATAGCTTCGGGGGCTCGCGGAATTCTATTGAGCATGTGAAGCAATAAAAGACAGTTTAATGGTATGGCTGTTGGAGTATCACCTATACCTAACTGACTAGTCATCTGGCCACTTGAAGTTCAAACTAAGTTACAAAGAAAAATAAGTATTACTATTAAAGGTTGGAACGTTAATATAGATAACAGTGACGTTATCAATTATGGTGTTAACGGCAGCTCAACCTGCGGGGCTAGCAATGGCACTTGTATCGTGACTTCTGTAAACGTACAGATGCGCCGATGAAAGCAGATCGCATGACAAATGGCTGTTGCCAAAGGGACTGCCTTCCACACGTAATATTTACATGTCACTACAACTCGGTATTTTAGATCTGCAAATTCAAGCAAGGTCAGACTAGATCCTATCATATAGGGCCTAATAATTAATCTCTAAGTAAGCTTACTTACGTGACAAATGCACGTGATTTGTTCAGAGCATTTTCATTATTGTCGCGTGCATTTAGTACGCACATACTTATATCTACCATTCAGCATGACTAGTCAGCCTGCCAGCAAAGCGGGTTAACTAAGTCCTATCTTAAGTCGATAAGGATTCCTGTCTATACATATATAAGTACAAGGGCCATTAGATGAAGGTCAGGTGTTTCTTACGAATAAAGGAAGTAAATCAAATACAGTAACACTAACACATTTAGTACTTAACGTTTGCGAAGTTTTGTCGTACCCTAACCTTTCTTGATCAGCCTTTACCTCTGAAGTTAGTATTGATGGACAAGTGGCTGACCCTCGTTCTTCACGCTTTTTTTTAACTTACTTTTCTGTAAAATTCAACTTTCCTCCCATTGCACTCTACGCTCATACACACTTTAGTAATTGCTCAGACAGCAACTGCATTAGTATTTCCTAGATTTCGCTTTTATAATCCACCAGAAAAACAGCAGTTTTCAAGTTATTACTTCTCTTTGAGTTCATTTCTCTTCCAAATGTGTTTCAGTTTGTAGGTGTCATTGGGGCCCTTTTCAACCCTTCAGCAATCTTCCGTCTCATCCTCACTGTCACCCGGTGCCCGTCAAAGTTATTCCGGTTCGTACACAGTGAAAATACATTGTGTCCCTCCTGCACTCTATATGCCTTTTCGACCGGCTGCTTTCGGTATCCCACAAATGAAAACTCCGTCCGACCCGCGACGACCAACAGAGCTAGCCTCACTGATGACTCTGTCTGATGCTTACTTCTCCATGGCCAAAATGCAACGTAAGCCAAATAGGGATTCTGTTTCTTGGTAAATTTCTTCTCCAGTTTGGCTTAAACTTTTCTTCAAGTTTCAATCTGAATCGGAAATCACACGTTTTCCATCATCTCCAACAGGTCCGACGGTGGCAGGGACTTAGCAGTAATCGGAGATTGCCGGAGGCTGCCACAGCGTTTGCGACAATTAAGTATAGAACGGAAATAGAAACTGCTGATAGACAAGCAGAGCTGGAAAAGGACAAGGGGTCAACACAGAGTTACTCATTGAAAGCGAAAAAAAATGAAGATGAGGTTCTCGTCTAGCGGAAAAGTGAGATCGAATGGATAGACTGGGTACCAAGACTGGAAACACTGAAGAAGCATAACAATGCAAATAATCCCTATTTGAGAGACGTCCGCAAGTGGTAGGTAGCACAGCTCAAATCTAAAAGATAGAACGAAACGAGATAAAAGCAGCAGCTGTAGATGGTGTTACAAAGCCGGATAGACGGGCTAGGAGAAAGGCGTGCTATTTAATAAAAACAAATTGAGAAAAACGTGCCGTAGTTAACGGGTGACGAAGGCTACGGTAAGCACTGCGCATGTGGGGGCAGTTTCATTCTATGTTTGCCTTGTCCTGTACCCCCATCCTTCTTCTTCAAATCACTTGCTGTTGTTAAAGTTCCGCCCACATCCCACCCGTACTCACCACAAATGGAATTTGTTTCTAATTTTGCCGTCGCTAAGATTGCTCTAAATCGATCATTCCGCACGGTAGTCTCTCGTAACAAAACAAACCGGCACAGTACCTTATTAAACAGGAACATTAGGTTCAGAGGTAAAAATTATACAAACAACATGAACCGAGAAAGAGAAAGTCAACGATGATTGCGACGATTATAGTTACGGTGCCATAGTTGTATACGAGACAGCACAGGTAGTCAAAAATCAAAAGGATCATCTTCTTTAGCTTGCCTTCCTTTTCTATTTCGTGACATATTTCTACCAAGCAGAGACTGCCGATATTATTCGTTATATTGCTCGTATATTTCGGCGCGTAGTGACACGCAGTCGGTAATGCCCCATTGGTTTGTAGAAAAGAACGAAAAAATTTTAAGCTGATTGAACGTTCTAGGCAAGCGGAAAACGTGTGATGTTGGGAAAGTTGTACAACGGAAGTGGATTCAATTAAGAAACAAGAGCCTAATGGATCGAGACTTTTATAGCTGGAGGACTAGTGAAGTATTTGTGTGGGTAACACCACCGATCCCTACTACAGTTGCTCGGATCGAACCGGTCGAAGCTGATTAGATACCAGCGAACCCAAGCACAACCAGAACGCTAACAGAAACGAAATTGCACTCTACTTACAGAAAAATTGAACAACGAGAAAAAAATCGGCTAGAAAAAAAATCATGCAGAAGAAATATGGCCAGGCATCTCGTGGTGAAAACACTAGCTTTGACCTTTTTCTAAGGAGCTATGTTGTGTTGCTGCGAGGACCGCATGCAGATAATATCATTCTATTCAAATAAATCGCAATGGCTGCAGCGTGTTCGTACTAGTGAAGTTGAGGCGCTCATTTGCTCTTAAACTTCGGCGTCGTTTGGTGGCTCTGGGCCGGTATGCTTCTTATCTAAAATGAAAGTTGAATATTATAGTGCAAAAACGTTGGTTCCTTTCGGCTAGCGGTCGAGTCGGTGACCTTCGCATACCGGGCAGCGAGAGTGCGCTGAACTCGTGCGCACCTGCTACAACCTAGTATTTCGCAATGGTGAAGTGCACAGCTGCAGGTGCCACTACCATGCCCTTTTTCTTCCCATCCTTTCTTTTCCTATATAGCCTTTGCTGCCTCAGCTTCTGCTGGTGAGGCGAGATCCATTCTTTGCGCTTGGCCCGGCCAGGGGCAAGCTGGCTTTGGCCGCGATGTTCACACCGTCACGTCGTTCCATCGTTGCTCTGCTGCTATGCTAGCATTACGTTAAATTGCCCTACGTTATAAAGCCTTTTTCGCTTGCATTTTTTTTATTACGGCCTTGTCTCACGCTTCCGGTTCTCCTGACCACGTAGAGTCCACGATGCTCCACCCGCTTTGCAGAGAAGATATCATAGAATAGAGAAACAGTATTCCATGCTTATTTTGGCCCCTTCGAATCCTTGCCTTCTTTTTACTGGCAATCCCATTGTCTGCTTTCAACAGCAAGGTCAAAACTTGCGCTTTTTTCATACGTAGATCAGGCGAAGCTCACGGCAGCCGGAGACTTTTCCATTCCAAGTACTCGGCCCTACCACCTCTTCCATCCCTCGGGCCATTTGTTTAAACGGCTACTTAGCTTGTAAGATTCCTTTATCTCTTCCCTACAAGACAGTCGTCTTGATCCTGATTTTCATTATCGATCAAGTCTCTTCCTCATTATTTTTTAGTTTATTCTGATAAAAATGATAATTAGGAACTATCGCGCCAAGGCTACTTTGTTCGTTTGTCTGCATGCCAGCATACAAGATTACCCGAGATTTCGAAGCTCTTTCAGCTAAAAACCCAACTGAACTAACACCGCTATCGACGACTATAACCGATCAAAGGGTATTGTATAAGGCGACGCTAATGTTACCTCCTCATACTTTCTGGGTTTCATCAGCGCTGAATATTTTCTGACTTCGAATCTTTTACCTGTCCTTAACTCCACAGGCCAGCTGGTGAAAGGCCGTGCCACATTTCTATAGATTACAGTGTTACAGATTACTATAGTTCGCAATCTCAAAAATAGCAGTTGTGTAAATTGTCGTTATCGAACCATTAAGCCTGAGGGACGCACTTACATGTCCTTGTCGCTGTACCCCCTTCGTTCAGTCTTGTGTTTCCGCTTTCTCTGCCTTGACCCATGTATTATGTAGGCTAGCGGAGATTCTTTGTCGTCGACGGCTGTTTTTTGTACTCGTGGACGATAAAATTCTTCGTCCTTTAGCATCGGTTAGGACACCACGAAGACTTAGCTTAGTTAGAGTATGCGCCTGGCGTGCATTTATTTCTCCAAAAACTCTAGCCACTTTTTTTTATCAAGTTTTTGCAAATTTCGCAACAGAAAACTCCTACACACTTGTACCGACCGTTTTAGGCAAGCGTCGCCTTCTCTAACATATAACCGCTGCTGATGCAAACGCCTTTTTCATCTGGTGCTTGTTATTCATAAGGTCCCTTTTTCTTTCAGTGCTTCAAGGACTACCCCTTATCTCTTAACCTCCAGCATTACTTCTTGTTTTTATAAATCCATCTCTGTAGGTACTCCTAACGGTTCGAAAGAATCATTTGTCTGCTGCTGTTATAAGTAATTGCTTAGCAGCCTTACGAGCAGTCGCCGCCGGGGCATTAACGGCGGCTCTAACGACATCACTGCCGAGGTTGTCATCTAAACATTTAAGCCCCGTACTTTTTCTATGTTGATGTATTTCGTCGACTAAGGCATCCTCGCTGTACGCGTTGACGTCGTCTGCACCAGCAGCGGTGAGCGGTTCTGTGTTTAAGACTCCAGGGAATGGCGCGCATTCTAGGATTTTGGGCTTGGCCACTATCTAGCCTTCAGAGCCCCTCATCAGCCCAAAACTCATTTCATTACTTATTCCGTCGCTCGACATCATCGCTGTCATACGGTTTTGGCGGGACGCTTGAGGATTGCAACATGAGCAGTGGCGTCCGCTACCACTATTGCCGTAATAAGAGCTGAAAATTAGTGAAGCGAAACATATCGGAAGATGCCAAGCAAGAAAGCCTTTAGATTTTAACTGCTGACATCCAGCCAGCAGCAGAGGCTGTCAAGCTGTTCAGCGGTGTGTACGCGGCCTGCTGGAAAGAAGATGCGGTCTACAGGTTTAAATGACGACGACATGGTCGGGAAGATTTGGGCATAAGCTGAACTAGCCAAGGTACGATAGAGGTTTGCCAACTACCGCGAGTTGAGTAGGTTGCGCTGTGCCGTCTGGTTGGCTAATCGCAAACTTGAGCGTGGATGCGCCTTTATGGGTCGTTCTGTGTCTCAACGTATGTGTACACACTGATGAGGCTGCCCCACACACGTCGGAAGTGTCGCTCGCCTTTCGCCAGCACGAAGAAATATCGCCAAGAACGAAGCCGGTAGATGGTGTTGAAGGGGGCAGTATGGAAATGAGGAATTAATTCCCGTACTGGTCACGACAGCGCTTTGACGCCCGTCGCTATACCGCTACTATGTGTGACGATGGTGTCACGGCTGGTAAAAAAAATTATGCACGTCAAGCAAAGCCATCTGTGATCTGGTGATGCTCCAACGCTGTTAAAGTGGAGTATAATATGCGAAAAAAGGGCGAAGCTAGAAGGGCGGAGGCGATACGAACCCCGAAAGCAGCACATCGTTTTGGCACACACAACGCAAACAGCCAGAAGCCATAGACAGATAGAACCGAAGATAAATGAATCGCCGTTTACCGTTGTGTGTGTCGTAATATAACTTGGGTTACTCTCTTACAATTTGATTTATTTTGTTTGTGAGATAGGCATTCCCATAGATGATCGTCTAGAACGGATTCCTTTTCCAGGTAACGAAACTTCTATGCAGGATTCACAGTTATAGACAAATTAATTCTGCTTATTGCTTGGTTTTCCAAAGATACTACTTGAGTTCGGTTAGTATGATTGGAGAAGTGAGCTAATAAACTTTTTTTAATAAGCCTAATGAAGTAAAAAGCGGGACCGCCTTTTTTGGACCATTGTTATGCTGAACCTATTCCAGTATTTGAGTTTTGTCAGACTGACAAAGGTGTATATTGCATTGAGCAGTTATAAAGCTGGAAGAGAAATATAAAAAATCAGAAACATCTTTAACTACAACTTATTTAAATGATAAACTCATAACTCAATCGGAAATCTATCTCTTGAATACTTCGCTATACACCACAAAATAATCTCCCCCTATTCTCTCCATAAGATCAGTCCAACCAATCAGAACTCGTCGTTCGTCTATTTTTATTGCGGAGCAAGGGATTGCGTTTCCCTATTCATCTCATGGCCATATTGCAGGACGCATGCATCCGCTGAGATGACGAACGCGCCACAAATGCTGGTATAAATACCTATTGAAGAAGATTGGCTTGATTTATGCAACCCTCGATATTTCCAAGAAGCTCTGACTGCATTTCGACTAGTGTTCCACAACCGGTTCTTGTTGGATCCTGGGGCATACCCTGTTGCCCAACAACCAATAACCCCTATTTTGCGAAACTAGGTTTTGATGATCTGTTTTTTCACGCCTGATGTTCTATGACGACACGAGTTTTTCGATCCAATCGGTCGGTGCTATTGGCGGGAACAGTAGTGGCAGCAGGAAGAACGATGCGCTTTAAAAAAGTGACCTTAATTTTGTCCGTTGTTGTGCAAAGAAGCCGTAACGCCTTCGCTATAACCACCCCTGCGGTTGGCACGAATCTTTTGTGTCGTCAGCATTTGCTCTAGTGGATTTTACCACCAGGCTAGCTCTAGCGTGCTTAATGTCTATCTGATACTGTCCGGAGACACGTGATGGTGACGGGAACCCCTTTTTTTAGTGGCAGTTCGATTTAATGCCGTACTTTTTTGTGGCAGGGTGCCTTCTTTGCCAGAAATTGTTGACCTTCTAAATAACCCGAATTTGCAACACGCGCTAAAATTTGTCCTCTTGTGGGGTGAACTTGGAAAAAATTAAGCTTCATTTGGCTCATAATACGACGCACACACATCCACTACGTAGTAAGAACTTTTGGCTCGTATTGTTAAAAGTCCTGTACTCGAGTAACACGAGGAACAGGTTGTGACTACGTGGTTCCCTATTTTCTATCAGTCACTGAAAATGTTCGTGTAGATTAGCTACCTATTTTCGGGTGGGACTACTCAGTTAGTAAAAACGGGAATAAGTGTGTACTGGCGTTTGTTCTTCCAACAAAAAAAAAATCTTCCCTTCGTGGTCGACAGAATTCAGAACAAATCATATTTTCTGATGAAATGTCTTCTGATTCGCACAAAACTCGTGCAATCCAGTCCGGCGCGGATATTTCAGCATATCGCCTTTAAAGCTGTATACACGAAAGCGAGTAAGAGAAAGGAAAAAATAGCTAGATGTTCCAATAGCAGCGCGGAACTTTTTATTCGAAAAATTATATTAATGTGTAGCAGGCGTAATACAGTCTGGCTAGAGAAATATAGTGGTTATTTTTCAATGCTGAGCAGAAAAGCGGGCGAAAGAAGAAAAGGGAAGATGAACAATTACCATGTCCAAAGCAATAGGCGACTGTAATATACCGAATGTTGCCCCTATACACCTGCATTGATTTAACAATAGTAGCAATAGTATTACTAACTGAAAAAAACGTTTTCCCTTTTCCGGAGCAGGAATACGGACAAGATGTCGGTATTCTTGGACTTCATACCGAGTCGATGCTGTTACCCGCGTAATAGTTCCGTATCCGCCTAGAAAAGTTAGAAACAGATATAGATATCATGTTAGAAGTAGGCAGCAAACATGATTGTTGCGCACTTCTACTAGCTGTCTGCCTTAATTCCGGACGCAAAAGCCGACGTATTTTTATAGAACGTTTTCGTAATAGTAGATGCCAAACATAAGACTAACCAATCAACGATACCTCTGTTTTTCGTGTAACTGTGCACAACCTTGGACAGGCTTAAATTTGGCTTCAAATAGATCTTCATTGAACCACTTGGAACGGAGCTTTAAAAAGATATCTGTGAGGAGCTTGTTCGTTACATAAGTCTGAAGCGACCATTTGCTAAATAGAGAACAACTAGAACTATTGAAGGTGTGTACGAAAAAATCCTTAGAGATGTCACTTTTACCACTATGGGAAACGACATTGCCTGGCAGGTGACAAACCAATCTATGTATTTATTGTATGGTTACTTCCAAAATGGCCAACGTGAGCTGTTAGTAGCCTGCGCGTGTATAGGTTGTTAGTGAGCTGTCTGTGTTTTTTCTTACTAACAAATAACTCATAATGTTCCCTCAACGAACAAGCCAAGTCAATAAATACATTGCAACGTAAGGCATATACGTGTAGTAAAAAAAAAAAAAAAAAAGAAACTATAGGTGCATATAGGAATAAGTTACTGGATAAATTCAACAAAACAAAACGCATAGGCTATTTCTGGCAGTCGAGTTCTTGTATTATTAGTGTACAGGATGTAAGGCAACACCGCCTTGACAGTTTAAACACGCACAGCGTTTATACACACAATATATATGTATGTATGCTGTATGTAAATGTACAATATTTATTTTTTAAGGTTTCTGTTCTACCATATATGTATGTGGACGAAGCAGACGGAGCCTTCAGGCTGTAGTGACCGATAATTTCAGTGCATAATAAAATCTGTATGAAACACATCTTGCAAGTTATAGAAACACACACACAGACACACGGATCTTGTAAATAAATAAACAAAACCACTCTTTTGAATTAAGATAAATAATTTAATATCGTTTTCCTATTACAGTGCTGGTTCGGGTGCAAACTATTCCATCAAAGTGTCGAAGCGTGGTCTGTCATGTGTAGCCCTAAGGGCCGAGAGATTTGCGTAAGTATAGACCTAAGGTAATTTCCGTTAAATAAAATAGTATGCATTAATAGAGTCAAAAACAGTTTGGATAAGATATCGATGGTTGGGTCATGCCAGCCATATTACAAATCAAGCTAGATTTTATTGAAGCTTCTATGTGTTATGTACTCCCGTAGTAAACCGTACTAATTGCACCAATAAGATGGTCCAACATCGTAGTTATTATGGATAGTTGACTAGGGCTTGTGTTGCGATCCGCTTATTGGCCCATAACCACTTTAAGGTTATGGGCCCGAATTTCAATTCAACGATTATTCTACCCTATTATATCGTTATCCTGTACCATTATATTCAAAATCATTAATTGTCAGATTAATTATTCCGTATTCGAAAATACAATCCACCCGTCTACATTGATTTGTTCCCATTCTGAACTCTTTGCTCACGTAGGCTCCCTGACCTTTCGTCGAGGTGTTAGAAAATTTTTGTGCAGTTACAGCCTATACTTTCCTCTGCCTAATAGCGTCACGTTGGTTGCAACATGTTCAAACCGCAATGCCAACTCAGTGGGTCAGGCTCGCATTCTCCACCACTCCCAACGATTCGTTGCCTAGGACCGACATCTTAACTACGCGCGAGGCGGACGCAATACACCCAGCGCGCGTATTCTAGGATGTTCCAAGTGATTTTCGTATCTTTGCTATGGGTGTGGAGATTCACAGGTGTATGGGCAAGTTTGCCCGGGCATCAATATATAGGGGCGTCATATTTTTCTATATGTTATCATAGCGAAGAATCAGTAACGTGACCGCAAGCACGGTGCCAATCATTAAGTTGGTAACCAAGGTAACTGGTGCATCGAAGTAGCCCCCTGCCTTTGTAGTTCATTTCATATTGATTCTAAAATTCTGCGAGACTGACGGCGGAGCCAGGTTACATTTGGTTCTAGACTGAATATAAAAAAAAGCAAATAAAGTGCTTGGGCCTGCCTGAATGGACAAAAACCGGCCTTGAGTTTAGCTTTATGGAACGGATGCGAAAGATCAAAGGGAAGAAAAATAAACAAAGTGCAAAGGGAAAGTTAAGCAAAAATTGCAACATAGTCACAATGTGCAAATGACGAAGCATATAATTAACTATAACTATTCAGTATGTGAACATCGATTTATTTATTATATCTTATTATAAAGCCATAAAAACAAATCGTTGTTTAATGTATGCAACTCGTATTGCCAGTATTACTGTGACAACCGAGTGAAGTATGGAGCATAATCAAGCAAACTACTGCTTTGTAATACGTACGTCAGGACGACCCCCCTCTTAGGAAAAACAAGATATGTCCATGCTCGGCTTCGGACCTAGACTACCCAATATGTGCATAGATATATCAAGCAAAAAAAAAGTG
This sequence comes from Varroa jacobsoni, assembly GCF_002532875.2. Lineage (NCBI taxonomy): Eukaryota > Metazoa > Arthropoda > Arachnida > Mesostigmata > Varroidae > Varroa > Varroa jacobsoni. Next base: position 229,656 of record NW_019214266.1, read on the forward strand.
TACACCCTCAACGAGCACTTTCTGGTTCTGTTTCTACTAAAAGTGTTACCGTACTACTCTAGAGTCGTTTGCTGAAGCTACCTTTGATGGACATGAGATTTATGCTATTGCTCGTACTATTTGTCTAATATACTTCGACACGTCTTTACTTATCAAATACCCCTTGACCTCCCGGAACAACTGTCTCAACTACCCGGAAAAAATGTCACACTAGAAACATTTGAACAGGCGTAAAGAAAGTTTTATGTTACAAGTAGAGGAGCTCTGAAATAATGCAAATATATGCATACTGAAAGGGAACGTCTAACTATAAAAAAATATTTTTTTTTTTTGCGAATATGTTGCCTGTGTGTACATATTCGCTACTTGCTATGTCTTCTAGAATTTTCTGACAAATCAATGAATCTTCGATTCCGAATGTTTTTCCTTGTCGTTTCGAATGTCTGTGTCCCATAAAGAAAATCTGTGTTTTATACTCGTCTACGGTTAACAGAATTTCTCTGTAACGGTCTCAATACACTTTTCATTATATAGGGTGCAGTCTATCAATACCCGGCTCTTTTTATTTGATTTCATATGTTGCTCCTCCAGTTTCCCACCCGATGTATGTCATTTTAGAGACGGCACCATTACACGTTTCTCTGTAGAAAGCAAGCTGACGTGACTCGTATGTTCCCTATTTATAGCTCTGACTGTTTTTTGTATGTCACTGTAAAAAATACAGCTTAATTGGTAACAACACCAAGCGCTGGTCACTCACGTGGTATGAACTAAAAACCTTAGAGGGGACCGAAGACTGAATTGGAAGGAGCGCAGCGAGTCTGCTGACAGGGTAGCCCCGTTACTCGTAATCGAGGAAAATTCAGAGTCTCTTTTCGACTGGCTTTCAAGAGCTCGTACTCAACGCCAAAAATCAAGGACTCATCGCTTATTCAGTCTGGGTAGAAGAGCAAATGTCAGTACAAAAAAGCTGCAGCGGGATAGATGGGAACAAGCCCGAGCGCCTCCAAGACTCCAGACGCAGGCCTTGACTAGAGAGTCGGACCTAGTCGAACCCCCCGCGTTATGTTTCTGCTGCGCTGAGTCAGGTTGGACCGTCTTGTTCTTCCTTCGAGCCTAAGGAGAACAGGACCAAAGGGAAACGATGGAAGATGAGGTGGCATTGTGCCAGTAGACACTGGCTGGTCCTTTCCTCCCTCCATCGGCTTGATCCTTATCGACTAAGCGAGCCTGGCCAGCTGGAGTTCTGCCAAGTCAAACGCTAGTGGCATCACATCGCCTGCAGCCGTCGGCGCTTTTCCGTCGTGGCTCTACCTATAGCACTTTTCAGCACAGCCTGTATTATTATGCACGGCAAGCCAAATCAGGCCGACTACGACCAGATATCGCTCGAGGTAAAGCTCTTCGAATCCTCAGACGCCATTAAAGGTCTCCTAAACTAATTCGCTAGCTGATGGCAGTAGTCAGAGGTAATCAGTATAGGCCAATCGGTCCTCATGTCTATACAGTACAGCAATAATTTTTTCGCTGGCCTCGATTTACCCGTTACCCGGTCACCACTGTGTTAGCTTAACAATTGAAATTGTCCCCCCGCTGAGGTCAACACCAAAGGATATATGGTCACTCGTTATGGCACAAAATAAACTGTGTCCGCCTGGTATAAGGATAATGAGAGACCCGCTGTATTATAGAATAGATTCTCTAAAGTTAATTATATATGTATGGTATTGATTCTTTATATGGTCGTGACCAAATGCATACATCATTTGTATGCGACAGTGAAGAGTCTGATAATATTATAGTTATATAATGCCGTCAAGGAATTGTACGTTTCGACGGTTGAGTATCATATTAATTATTACCGATACAACTTACATTTTTCACAATAAGATAGTTTTTATTACGTAATCTATGCACCTAGCAGATATTAGTTTACTTCGATCTACGTACTGGCTAAGTTACGAAAATATATCTATCTAATGCTAGTTCATTCACTATGACTATAGCTCTTTCCAGTCCTACGAAGGTTGTTGTCACTATCTATGACCGTGAGCGAACAGAGAGCGTCCTTTAATTAGCCAAGGTTCTCAGTGACAACGATAGCGATAATTCGAAGCTCATTCCCCATATTCAGCTGAGGACGGTAACGCACTTCTTCTTTCCTTTTCAACCCCACAACTTCGCTGTCAGTGACGAGTCGATCTTCCTTTTGTGCAATGCTATGCTAATTATGACTCTGCCATAATTAGCATTGCACGCTAGTGGCATTGAACACTCTGTATAGCAAATAAGTCATATATTATTACTGGCGTGTGACAACCCTTTTTGGTTCGACGAAAGTCGTTTTAAGTTTTACAAGCTTACTTGGTAGTTCGAAGATGTTTGGCAATTTCTTTACTCTTATGGATCTTATATTTTTTTTTTTTTTTTGCTATTTAAGCAGTTGTAAAACGAAAACTCTCAGACTGTCGCATAGCCTTTCAAACTATCGAATATCTTTTGCCATTTTCCTAGATAAATTGAAATCGCGTTCGCTCACGGACCACCGCTGACATTCTTAGTACTGATTCTGCTAGTTTCTGTTGTATCTATCACGAGCCCTCCCGTTATGAAAATGCCATGCGACTTTGTGAAGGCCAAAGTCGATACCGCGGCCGGTTCCACTGAAGCGCAACAACTTGTCACCGCTGCTTGAGATCGCAATGAGGCATCGCTGTGACGTATTCCTCTGATTGTTCTAGTGCCTTTCGTATTTTCCTCTATAAATCGTCAGTTCACTAAGTTGGTTAAAGGACAGGAAAGGTTTTTCTTGTTTTGTTAGCCTTTTCCTCTATCTAACTGACGTTTGCTTTCTGTATTCTTTTTTTCTGCGTTTTCGGTATCGTTCCTTCACTGCCGACGACTGACTTCGGGAATGCGGTTACTCGTGTCGTAACATTACTTCGTTCGACGGTGCTTTTTCGACTCTGCTGCGACCATCGCAAATGACGGTCTCGTCGTTTCATCTGGCCCCACCATCTAAATCGGCCGCTATCATCTTCTCGCCTTCGTCGTCGTTGTTGTCGACCCTTAATATGACTTCGTGAACGGCGGTTGTGTTGGATTCTGTCCGGTCTGGGCATAAATCTTAATGTCACTGGCCGCGATCACTCGTCGGAGTCGCGTATCCCGGTTCATGGTCACGTTGCATGTCATGCGTTTGGGCACACGTCGTTATTTGGTTGGGCATGGCACGGATGTTGGATGGATCTCGCGGTTGGACCATGGCTAGCTTGAGGGTTGCCAGACCTCGTGCCGCTTTCATGAAAGCGACAACGAGCTGGATGATAACCATCCTGTCGGCCCGCTGGAAACACAAGAGGTCGTTGAAGACGTCAAGTATCAGTACGATCTCGAGGAGAATACAACAAACATAGAATGGGATTATAGGCCGGATGCCCAGCTCAGTGGGGTCATATTAGTGGTAGGCACGAACCTTAGCTTGAATGATACGTCGCTGGTGGATCCGCAGAACCTCTACATTATTGGCCGGGTGAGTGATTCGCGCATTAAAAATTAGTGTGTTTTTTTTACGTATTTACTTTTTTTTTTGTTAAAGACTCTTAGCACAGAATCCTGGTATCACGTTAAGTTTTTACATAGTAGTGTGTTATGTACTACTTGTAGACGTTTTGTATGCGACTATATCATATACGCATTTTAAAATTACCAATACTATAGCTATCATAAAATGCGATGAAATCAGGACAGGTGTTCAACTTTTATCAAAAAAAAAAGCATCTTTCTTGGTATAAAGGTATTTCACTTAGAACCGTCAACTGGTAATACAGAACAAATGAGAAAGAGTAAGCCTTCATTGTACCCACGCCCGGATGTTAAAATGAAGTAGACATTTCGAGCTTTCATGCTCGAGTATTGCTATAAAGTCTCGCTTAATTGCATGATTCACTACGTTTGCATTCAACTGCAATCTAAGGTAACTGTGTCAATTGCACAGAAATGTATTCATTATTCGGTCCTATCTGCAGGATTACCTAGTTCTTTTATTCTAGGATTCTTCTAGGATTACCTAGCCTTATTCGCCTTCTAGCCGCAAAGTGTAAACACCTAATCGATTTTTTTTCTCAAACCTACAGTCGTGTACAGACCTCGCCTCGATCGATCTTTTCCAGGCCTGTAGAAATTCCCACTCGAACTCTTTTCCTCATACTTTATGCTAAGAGTGGCACAAAAAGAGGCCCTTCCTCCAGTCCGGCCAAACATATATATATATGGATACAACGTTAATTAGAGGTGTTCCGGCTGTGAAGCTACTACTCCTGAGGCATTACCGCAATCGAGCATTAAAGATAGACCGCGCTTCTTTGCCATGTAGTCGCTTTTCGAATGTTTTTTTTTTCCGATTTGCATAGAAATTTTTCCATATAAGAATCTTGGTCTGTCTACGCTGTTGGGTGCCGGTGGAGATCTGTTCTCAACCTACAAAAGAGAAAAAAAGAGAGGAGTAAAGGGAAAATATTTAATTAGATGCCGAGAGATTTGATAAGAATTTGGAACAAAAGAAAGAAAGAGGGTTCAGCTACTGGAAAATGAGTAATAAAAGGCTATAGAAGTTCGGTGGGAAGAGCAATCGCTGCCATTGATAGGGTTTCTATCTGTCATCGATTAGCAAAAACTCAGCACTTACCTCGTTACATCTATAGCTTCGTAAGTCGCTTTCGGGTCATTTAGAGCTGAATAATCTATAGCTTTTTACCTATATTCAGTGACCATGCAGAATGCTAGGTACAGTCATTTTTTTCACTTGTACAAACCTGTTATCGACAATATGTAAAAAGCACAGTTTAACAAAGAAGTTCAGGCCAACATTTGATCCTACTAGCCATACTTCAACACGCCTGACTCTGGATCACGAAAAACAACAAACTTTATAAGGCCAATAGTTCTAAACCAGGGGCATGCTATTTACTGATCATACTCCTGTACGAAATACGTCATGTCGAGACTACTCTTCTTCCCCCGCTCCAAAATGAACGAAACGAGCACAGCTGCGAATTTGTGAACAGTCGCCATTCTATAAGGGGCTGTGCTGTTGGTTTAGACAGCGGCCATGTTTGCAACTGGTAGCGTCAGCTGACATCGTCTTTCCGCAATGTCCGGTCTTCGTCATCCGGTGCATTATACCTTCCTCCCTTCGCAGACGCCAGCGTCACACAGCCATTCAGCAATACGCCGCCGAGTAGTTAGGTAGGTAAAGAACACCAATCGCGCCGGTTACCCTCTTTCTATAGCAGGCGGTTCGAATGCTGACGGGTATGCAGCGAGCTTCTCTCAGCTAAACCGAAATTTCCAGGCGTTTATCACTCACTCACGGCTCGCACATCATTTTCCACTGACTATTTGTCTGGCAACGACGATTGGCCATAACAGTTGCGATGCCTAATTAAATAAGAAGCTACGACGGGTTAGATTTTAGGGGTACTACCGCGTGCTTGACTGTAGAAATAAGTTTAATGCCACATTGTACTGTACAACGTATTGGTAATTGGCATGTAATCATATCGTATGGAAAGCTACAATTTGATTTGAACCGAAACAATGCTAATTACATTAAAACCCGCGTAAGTAAAGCACAACCATGGGCAGATTATTTATATGGATGAGTGTATGTACAACTATACCTTTGCTATATTGATGCAGCTGATGAGCATGTGGGGGCCATCACTGGGACTATGTGTATAGAAAAGTATAGCTTTAAATAATGATAAAGTTGTTTGGCTCAACTTGGCGGATCCAGCTTCGTAATCGTAAAAGTTCTAAAGGCTTGAAAGCGTAGTTTCTTTTTAGCTATAAAATTCTCTTCAATCATTTACAACCGCAACTTTCTTTTAAGCTTAAAGCACATTTGCCACTTGGCGATAAGCCAGTAATTGCATAGTGTCACGACCCACGAGTATACATGGGCTGGATCGATGGGGCTTTATCTGTTGGACTAAGCCCCTGATAAGGATCCACTCCGGCTAGATTTTCTAGTAGAGTTAGGCCTTTAATTCTAAGCCAAAGAGGTGATTCCAGAGACTTGTGATAGCGAAAGACGTCAAAAATTAATAGGTGATGCCCATCATCACCTGCTCTATGCTCGACAGTGCCCGTTGATAACGTTAATGTTGGTTAGGATCGACACGTTCGTCTCGTATTAATACTTGATTTCCAAGTACTTGTTTTGTAGCATTTTATTTTCATTTTTAACGTCTCTGGATATTCATACCGGAAAAAGAGGTTTTCGGAACCACGCCTTCAGTATAGTACTTCTGGCAGCGTTGGAAAGCTTCGTCTGCAAATGGCACAGCACATTTCTTGTAACCATACGAGGTGCCTGACGTCCCTTAGGAAAAGCGCCAGCCTGGCCTCTTAACTATTGCAGGTGTAACATCGTATAGTCTATGTAGACTTACAACTTATCATGACAATTAGCAATAAATAGTTTTGCTAACGTCATTATATATATTGTAATTATATATCCACCCACCGCTTGGTCTTCCGGTCTATGAACAGACAGCTGGAAGATTAAAGCTCAGGGAAAATTTGTAGAATTCTATGATCAGGTAGTCGCTTCGATGGCATCGTTGGACCCTAAAAGAGACCTTGAGCTGAATCGCTTCTTTGAGCGAAAGAACCCTCTGTATGTTGTCCGGCTACCGCCTGGTGACCAGGCTTCGTTAAGGACTTGGCGATGGCGAACAATAAAAGGCACCTCCCAGCTTCTGAACGACAGCAAAGATTCGCTTTTTTACCCTGCGCTCTTTCGGCACTTCCTCTCCTGAGAAAATTTAATTCCAGAATGATTGATCTCATGAGGTGGAAGGCATAATAATTTCTTCATCATTATCTTCAATCAAAAATCATTATCTTTGCTGGACCGCGCCATACTTGTTCATAAAGTGTTATATACACAGTTAACTTTATAAAGCTCGTAATGATGTCGTGGGTCAATTTCGTCACTGAGGGCGGAGTCAATGCGCAGTAGCGAAAAACTGCTTAGCAGTCCACCCAGGGGCAAACCTAGGGATGTTGATAATCCTCATCTAGCTAATTTTAATCTCTTGCGTGAGTTTTGTTAGAGTTGAGATGTGGCTTTTAAGTGTTATTTCTCATATCGTAGCTCTTTTTCTAAGCAAGCGGCACAAGCATACTGCTGGAAAATTGGCACCAACAGAAAGAGTACAAGCACTTCCTAGGAGTGACTATATCATCATGCGGCTAGTCGTTCCCAACAAACACAATAATAACACCAGTACTACAAATAACATAAACTTCATCAACCCCATCAACAACATTAAAGCCAACAATAATAAGGGCAGAATTGCCCTCTCTTTGCTAGCCCGCTTATTCTATCCAATCGTCATTGCGCGTCCATTTCTTCGCCGCGCGGCAGCTCTATTATATCGAAATTCGAGTTGAAGCTGATCTTGAAGTTTAATAATATCGGACTCTGCCGTTTTCGGCCGTTTCGCTCGAATCCGACGACGGTGATGATCAAGGTATGGAGGCTGAACCGATAAAATTTGAAGGCTAACGGTCCTAAAAATGCTTCCACTGCATCGTCTGGCCACGCCGAAAGCTCCACGGATTTGTTTTTCTTATTCTGTAGTAGCGCTTGGTAGTAGTAACATGAACTCTGGCACTGATCCTAGTCGCGGCGGCGTCAACAGTGGCATCGTAGAAGCAAAGATGTCGTACACCGTAAAAAAGTGCCTTGCAGTTGGTTTTTCTGAGACATCGTCTGTTGCTAATGGCATTGCCACTTCTGCCATAGCGCGTAACTCGTGACTCTTGACGTGGAGTGCGGAAGGAACATCCATCTATGTGAAATATATCCATTTCAAAGGCGATGATATGTGCTTCGCTTCGCTTCGTCGTCATTTCTGGCTGATTACTCTACCAACTACCCCTATGCTGTCCCCGGCGCCACCCTTTTCCCCCACGTGGACTCCCAGCAACTCGGTTTAACCTAGTCTAGCTTGACAACCCCCAAGGTCCGCTTCTGTCACATAGCGGCAACAGAGGCGATCTTACTGCGTTTGCGACTACCACGATTGCTCCTTATGCTAGAGAAACAACAGTAAAAAGGGTACTGGAAGGTATAGCTACCGATTTTTAGCTTTGCTCAGTGAAGCGTTGACTCACTCTTTGGACCATAAAAACCCCGAAATGGGTCAGACACGCTAAGTCGCAATGTCAAAATAACAACCTGAGTGCCCGACCCAGGGCGCGCCAGCTACAAAATAACAACGCGACTGGATTTTTGGTTCATGACAGCAATGGGGCAAAACTTTGGCCAAGACTTGTAAGCCTTCCCCTATGTGTCTTGCACTTAGTGTGTCTGGAGTATAAACGAAAGCAGTGTCTTCAGGACTGCCGCAGATACAGCCTGGCGTGATGCCAAAACGTTAAGATATGAAACAGCACCGGAGAAAGAGAATGGCGCCGTGGCAGTAGCAGTAGTGAGAAAAATGACGATGAAGGTCAAATGCTCATAGCAGTAGCCTGTAGTGGCCTGAAATGTCCCTGGTCTCGGTCAACTTTTGGCAGGCTTAGCAAGCTATAGACACGAAGCAATAAAAATTCCAAATAGCCAAGAAGTCGAGTCAATTTAAGTTGCACACACCCGCATCGCTTAGCAGAAAGTAGAAATAGGACGGGGTTCTCGACCTTCCGTAAAAAGGCCGATACGGGCACTCATTTTTCGTGTTCGAGACGATGTCGTCACGCGAATTTCATTGTGAACAGATAATTTCGCTTAGTAATATGTATGTCAATTTTTGCCCGATTTTTTTTTTGCCTGGCAAGAGATCCTTGCGGACACTATTTCCTGCATTTACAAAGATTGACAATATCGGAAAAATTAAACTAAAAAATTCTATGAATGAATTACTAAATATCAAGGTTCGCGTAGCATCACAATTTGAAGTGACGACCTTGTCGACTTGACCTATGTTTAAATAGCTTTTCCTAAACCGGTTATGTTTTTAATAAAAATAAGTCCTCGATACTAAACCTGAAAGCAGGTGATTTCAACCACTTGTCTGCATGCAAGCAATTACTGGGTGTACCATGATTGAAACAAAAAATTGCTCCTCATTCACTTACTAGTCTAGTTTACCAAGCAAAGCCATTTTCCGTCTAAAAGTAAATGGCCGCTCATTCGTTCGTGTAAATGTTCATATGGATCCGCACACCTCTATGCATGTGGTAGTTGTCCATTAACCATGAGTTCCGTATTCCCCTATGATTTTATTATGACAACATACATCCGCACGTATATATAATGGGACGTATGGAATGGAGCTATAACTAGTAGCATCGAACCCCTCATCGTGTACTTCCTCCACCTGTGTATATTTTAAAACATATTATTCTCTTCAATCACGACACAGACTATCTTCAACTCGAGCTTAGATTTTCTACAGTCTCCTTTCGCGCGGATTCGTTCTTGGCTTATCTTGTAGGATTGAGTCTAACATATGTTTGCTTTTATGCATCATCATATGTGTCTGTGTCACGTGCAGTTCACATTCATAGAGCTGTTATGAAACGCGGCGTCATGAAAAGTTGACGGCAGGGCAGACGCGGGTGGCATTTCAATCTTCAGCGAGTTTCTCAGCCGCCAACGGTTGTTGACGATCCGGCATCTATGTTTGGCAAACAAATAATTTTGTCTTACGAATATCGAGACGTGAGAAAAAATAGAGAGAGCTCGGTGGCGAAAAGCAGGCCTACCTCAAAGATCCTTTATGTTTCGAGTTTTATGTCTTACATAGCCGTTAGGCATTTCATCGGACAGACGGCCGGCTTTCGGCACGAAACGATGCCTGTCTATACCCGGGTTCGAATCTAGGCCTCAAGATGTCCCTAAGATACGTTACCTTTTGAGCTACAACGGGGCTATCTCTAAAATCCTAGCAAGCTTCTGACACCGAATGGCCCCTCCCTTGCCACAGATCAAATAATCGTTTCTCCTTGTCCAGCATCCTTGAAAGTGCAGTTGCAGAACGCCAATGTCAGGGGCAACTTGTCTTCACATATTTAACACACACCGAGAGAAGGAAACGCGCTGGGCCTGAACGCAACTGCAAGATTTCCATCAGCAGTTATTTGCTAGGACGAAATCTCCCGCATTAAGGAGCATAGAGAAGAATTGTCTCACGAAGATAAGGACGCTGTGGGGAAAAAAAACGTTCCTAACCCTGTTTAAGAAAACGTGTAGAAATAATTATACTTATATTCTGTAACATCCGTAAAATAACAACAAATGACAGTCCTATGCACTACGTTATGCCTTGTGGAAATACATAGATCAGCCGCTGACAAGGGAGAAAAATAGGCGAACACTTGCTTTCGACAGTGATCAAACAAGTTATTGCGCAGACTCTGAGACAATGAAAATATGCCATAGACACTCGAATATATAGTAGGAAAATAAAAACATGTCTAATAACATTGTTGTTGGTTGCCCCAAGTTCCATTAAGCAAGTACCATCGATACTGTTTTTCGTCTTACTGTTCGTGACTATAGTCTCTATAGAGAGGCTCTATAGATACTTAAACAATTGTAGTAGGTTCCTTGCAATAGACTCGTTCATTTAGTCTAAAATGTAAAGCCGGTAGTAGTTCCGATACGAAGATGATAATAATAACAACTATGATCTCCTATTGGTGAATGGCTGCTTGAACTCGTGTAAGCGCTATGTCCAGTACCTTTATTGGTCTTATCTATTTTTATGTTCACTAACAAAACCCACTACTATATATGTAATTGCGTCTTATTCTCGTTCTAGACATACTACCGAAACATCACCATAGATGATACGTACCTGGACAAATTCTGCACGATCCGCCTGGCAACCGTCGACTCGGAGAAGAAGATCTCGTTACTGAACGTCCACACCGAGCACTTAAAGCGTCACACAAATCGATGCCACTCTGTTGGAGCGCATCATCATGTAAGTATGGACAATGATACTGTATGTAACTCCTCGAAACAAATCCTATATCCAAATACAACGTTGTGTATAAAGTTCGAGTTAAAGGAAGATCCCAGGCCCACTGTTCGATCTTATCCGTAATAAACTGAATAGATCGAGATGTATAAGACGTGTTAATCATGTTTTCAAGATAGTCTTCAGCATTTGTGCTTCATCCCGGACAGCGTTCGAAATTAATGCTAGATGTATCAACATCGTTACAGATCCGTTAAGTTTCTGCAAAATCGCATTTATGATGAAAAGTAATAAAAAATTATACCAGTGCAACTAGAACAGAAAGTCAAATGTTGTTTCTGTGGATGAACGAGCGCGGGCAGCATATTTATTTCGTCTAATTTGTTTAACTATACGACCCAGCTTAATAACTAACTTGAACAACTTACTTGAAAAATTATCCTATTATTCCTTTTTATTCTACTTTTTATTAATATCTTTTCAACGCTCTACATCACCTATTATTACCTGTTATTCTAATGCCTGCAAGATAAGCTATCGAAGATACGGATGCGATGGTTCAAGTACGTAACAAAATACCCCAGATAAATTCCCGCTCCAACTAGATTTCTAGGGGGAGAAAACCCTCTGATTCCTAAAACTTGGTCACGCATAGGGCGTAGCTGATGGTCAAGAACAAAAATGTAGTGTACGCCTTAACATGAACTACACGGAATTATAGTCATAGAATGTATATATTCCCTTCATTTACACTCATCATGAAATGAACACGGGATGAAACATATTAAATCGATACGACTCTCGCGTAACCGATTACGGGGAAAAAAAGATAACGAAGGACTGAAACATGAAGTCGAAAGAAAGTTGGCTGGCTAACGATAGATAGGCCTTTACTATCGTTGGCTAAATTGTAACAGATTTGTTCTCGTGTAGAGATGGCCTGTTACGCTTGTTCGAAAAGAAGAGGGCAATATTTGCGCCCAATGAGACAGACAAACAGTGGTGATTGCTTGAAACGGACGACTTGCTGGTTTAGTCCGGACGGAACGCCGGAGGCATTCGAAAACTCAAATTCTGATCAACTTCGGGCTTCCGCAGCCGCTGTTGTGCCATCAGCTTTGATAACTTCCTTCAACTTTCGTTTTTTTTTTTAATCTTCGATTGGGTTATTTAAGTCTCTTTCATTTGAAGCACATATCGGCGTGAAAGGGCGTATTTTTTTAAAAAAAAAAAAAAAAAAACCTGTTTTTCCGGTCTATATTCTACGTTCAAGAAAAAGGAACTCACTTTCTGTTTACTGTATTTGCGATAACGAGTAACGATTGCCTACCTTCCGTAATATACGTATATCCACTATTATCCACTATATCCTATAGTATCCTTCCACTATTATAACGTAGTTATATATTTGGAATGGTAGAAAATGATGCTATTTGATTGGGACAATTAATCCATCTCGGACAAGTTAACCGTCTACGCGTTCGCAACCCGAAATCACTTGAACATCATTTTTTTTCTATTTAAAAATAGCTAGGACATCACCTATGTCGATTTTTGTGCAAAGGCTTTCCTGACGCACCGTCGTCCAGGCCCATTAGCTAAAACGTCAATCTCTCGGGACGCGCAAGACGAGTTTGCCTTTGACCAATGTCAATTACCGAACCTGAGTTCTAATTTAATTGTGCCTTTTCTTATCGATGCATTGTCCTTCGTCAATATATATATATATATATGATATGTTGGACAATATCTGGATTCATTATAACTGTCAAGCTGACAGCTAAGCTTTTCATTAAGCTAACCATTGTCAAACACGTTCTAACCCTTTCGCATTTGTGTTCAAATAATGAGAACAGTCAGATTTATTGCGATAATTTTTACAAAAGACATAGTATGAATGCATTTGGGTCGTCCCTATGCTCACGATTTTAACTGCTGCATATGAATCATCTAATGCACGTACAGCTTTAAGTATAACTAATCTATTCTTGCATCTATTTTTTTTTTGTTTTTTCTTCTCCTTCTACCCACAGCCACCGATCATAAGTAGCATTCACGTCACCGACCTGCACAAACGTTACAACATTTCCGACAGTCATTTTACCTTGACAGGATCCCACAACAACCGCAGCAATAACAATGAGCAGGCCTCGTCCGCTACAGGCCAGACCGACATAATCGGCTCAGAGGAAAGATCTCGTGACTCTAACGGACGCCGTTACAGCGGTGACCAGAGTGCGCCGCAGTCTGGCTTCGCCTTGGGAAACGCCACAAGCATCAATTTCGAGAATCGCCATGTGCTGATCAACGCCAGCGACGTCGCCATCGCCACATTCACAGCGTCCAATGCCGAAGCGTCCATCGACGCTGGGAATAACTCGAGCGATTCTGAGGGTGCTAGCGGAAACAAGACGGTCTCTGTGACACCCGGGATTACTCACAAGGTTAGCAACACATTTACGTCGCAGCTCGAACTATTTCCTGCACCGGTGCTGATCAGTCTGTCGAGACCTCGTCCAACCAATTATGCCATCCATCAGGGACCCGGTACTCATTTGTCGCTAGCCAGTAACGGTCTGACCGGAGCGGCCATCGGAGCTACTGCGGATCCACATTTGATAGATGGAAAAGTCGGCTTATCCTCCGAGGTGCTCAAGGCGGCCATTCGTTGGGATCCGTTTGTAAACTCGTCAGAAGATGGTTCGTGCACAAAATACAAAGTTACATGGAAGGCCGCAATAGTAGACAAGGTTGCAGGTGAGTGAGGTCGGGTCGTAGGGTTCTGCTTGTTGCTGTGGCTACAAAAGTGAGATAACCCCATGAGCGAATTATGTCTATAGATGACTGCCTGCGGAGAAAAGATAGCATGGCAAGCTTTTATTACCTTCCTTTGTTATTACTCTTTTATATAAATAGGGAGATGTAAGCTCCGAGAAAGGTTTTCATTGCAACGTGTTGGATCTTTTTGTTCTAATATTGATATTATTCGGATAGGGACGCATTTGGAATTTTTTTTATATCCTCATTGTTGGGTGGAAACGAACAATCGAACCAGGGAAAAAAGTTCAGTCGTGGTAGGCTAATCCGAGCGCGTCCCGTGCTAGCTTAGCAGGTAATGATTTTGCGTGCTAATCTTAGGGACACGTTATAATCTAGGTTCAACTCCACACACAGAGAAAGCTGGCCGTGTCTCTGATGGATTGCCTAACGACGATACGGGACGTAAAACAGGAAACGTAGAGAGATGCGCAGACAGACTTCCTTTTGTGCTGGAAGCCAGCCGCCTGAAACAATGCCAAATGGCAGTGTCGAACGCAAAACTTAAAATGTTCAGGTTAGACTAGTCCGTCCGCTCGAGACGGACAAGAATATCACTAATATGTTACCTTTGGTCAGAGTTTTTCCTCTGTACACAATAGGACTAAAATATGTTGTGATGGACTTTATTTGAATTTTAAATGCGTTTCGTCTCTAAAACATAGTTGCACTGCATAACTTAAACATGTGGTAACTGCAACACTGTGTTGGCCTGCGGCCTTCAGCTTGTAAATTCTATGAAGCTGATACTTAAGATTTCAGTCGCAAGATAGCAATGACAGCATATCATGTCCTTTTGCGATCTAGTGCGTCCATCTTTAATTTAACTGAAGACGTATATCTAACGTTATTATTGTGCACGAAATAACATCGCTGCTTCCTTATCAGTACAAATGTACCAAATTACTTTCGAAAATACACACGTCTATTTATTTTTTGTAAACAACAGATGCTATGTGTGTGTCCGCAGACTTCTTCGGTCATCGCGGGTTGGTCATTGGCTAATTTTTTCTTAAGATAGCCAGCCATGTTGACCTTGTCCTTCCAGTTCAAGCGACTCCGTGGAAGAATTTTCTGTGAGGGGGTTGTTCTTGTCCATCATGTAACAGCGTTTTTTGCCAATCGGAACGACTTTTATCAGCCTTCCCGCTCACATCATAAAGCTTCTTTTTTATAGAATAACTAGATCATTTAAGGTCATTTCCTGACTTGCTTGAAATTGCTGTGTCTACGATCTTATTTTTTTTCTGAAGAATAAGGTGTAGGAACAGAATTAATTGGATATTTAATAAAAAGACGCCAGAGTTCATCATGTACCTAAGATCGGTGGAAGTAATCGGACTTTCCCTTAGTATGGTGAGTTCTTGATAGGCTTAGAAAAGCCAAGTTAGGGTTAGAGCTGTTGCTCTATTATAGGATTCACTCAGGTATATTTGTCAACAGACTTCTGTATTCTTGAAATTATGAACGATTTCTCGAGACAAACGAGCAAATTGTATTACTGAATTTAGATTCTTCAAAGTCTGATGATAGGGGCTGCATCGGGGACGGGTGGTATGAAAACCAGAACCCTCTGATGATAGCTTAAACTCTGACGGTAACGCAAACTCAGTTTCTATTTAAAGAAAACGAAGTTACAACGAGGAAAAGGTAAAAGACGTATGGGAACTCAAAACGGCACCGACTTAAAGGGAGATTCGAGGCAAACGAAAATTAAGCTAGGTTAAGCAAAAAGCAGGCTGAATATATAGCCTGCTTAAAGCAAATACGAGGGGCAAAAAGGACGTATACTTTGACTAGCTACAATAGAAGTTCAATTACCAGCGCCTGTCAAGGGCAAAGAAAGCAGATAAAGGCTACGCTGTGATCTTTTTTCTAATTACTATTTTCATTTTTTACTCGGAAAAGTAATTCGGTTAGAAGCAACCGCTGATTTTAGCCGGTTAGCCGAAATAACAACCCCCTTTTGTCTAGTTTGTCAATGTGATGAACAGGTCTATTACCCGGTGTAAAGGTAGATTTCAGTCCTTTAATTCAGTGTCATAAACATTCTTTACTTTAAGCTAGGACGGCTAAGCTAAATAGAAGCACCTAGATCTGTTAAAACCTGCTCTTTCATTTAACTTATGGCGAGGTATTGGCAAACATCCGGACTTGTGCTAAAGCGTAATATTTATCTTGGAAGTTCAAAAAAAAAAAAAAAAATCCGGTTTCTTGTTCCGATAATGCGGTTACTGCAACAGCTAACGCGGTCTTTATTAAGCCTACTTCCGCTCAACCTATCCTTGACAGAGCAATGGAGAGTTGCACCAGTCTTACAAAGTACATATACATATAGATGTATATATTTTTGTTTCTTAAAGAATATACACAGCATATGAGCACAGTGAAAAGCCCCGGAATTCTATGCCTTAAGCATTGGTTAAGCGACAACCTTGCTTCTATGTCTCCGAAGATGATGGGCCTCACAATAAAAACGAAGTTTTTTTAGAGTATAATTACCAATTACCAATTAATTATTATTTTAGAGTACAATACCAAATTATTCTGCTGCTTAACGGAAAAGATTAAAATTAGAAGGTATTGAAATGTTATGTATATTTATAAAATTTGGCCGGACAAATATGTTTGTTGAACGAAATACTTCTTTAGCTCAGGAAGGTTATCCTAATCATATCATTGGCGTCGTCTAATTACTTTATGCGCTCATCTGCTAGAAAATGGCGGAAACACGTTTAAACGAAGTGTTAAACCCCACCTCAAGATTCATTTACTCATTAAATCAAACTATTTTTTTATCATTTCACCCGTAATAACCTGGATCTTCATTAATTAATTCTACAGGCTCGGCTTTCACATTTAAGAGCATCGAATGCATCCCTAGTCCACTTGTCCAAGCTCATTAAGTTCACGGCATAGATTGTTTGCTTCAGTAATGATGGCCTTGTGACCCCTACAGGATCCACCGTCTGCCTATATATATATATACATATACACACACATATATGTGTATATATATATATATATACACATATATCGATGGATGCCTCCGCTATTGTTACTACTGCAATCGATCAAAATAGCTCACCTCGATCCGCGTAGCCAGTTTTCCTTCTATTCATTCTTTCGCGCATTTTTCCTGTATCTTCTTACCCGTTGTCGTTTTTGTATAGCCCTAAAAGCCATTGCTTTTGCTCATCTGCATCTCTCGTTTTAGCGATCCGATTAGGCATGACAAATGGTTAGCGCCGGCTAGTAATTCGCTGGTGGTGTTCGGCTGTCGCAACTCCTCCAGCGCCTTCTGACTGGTACCTAAACTAAAGCGGTGGCTCTGAGTAACGACCAATGTCGATGTTTCAGGACCAGTTCATCGACGCTATCGATTGCATGAGAGATACGAAAGTCTGACAGAGAATCAGGCAAAACAAAAGAGAGAGGACATATTACATAGTGCGATCAGCATTGACTTGTTACGTTCATCTCATGTTCCACCGCCAGTCGCTGACTGTACCATTCTTTATGGACAACTTGGCTGGCGCTTGTCGCTGAAGATGATGCTCGCCTCGACCTGCGTTGCCTGTGGAGCTTCCAGCAGGACACATTCAAATGAGCATTCTTTCTCACTGCATATATTCTTTGCCTGGTTAAAACTTAACCAAAAGTCGAGCTTGCGTTCATTCACATATAAGTTAACTTGTTTCATGTGCAATTTTTCCTTTTTCTATTTGTTTTCCTCATCTTTTTTTATTTTTAGGTGACCTGTTGACATGTTCTACTAATACGTCGATTTCAGTGGAGCGCAACAGCGTTTACCATGTGTGGGTCAGCCTTTTTGGCCACGAGCAGATCCGCACCCAGCAACTTACTGTGGAGACTGCCCACGCCCAGTTTGCCAAGTTACACGCCCTTGAAAGCTGTCATGGTAAGGGTGATTAGGTTCACAGCGATGACAGGTGACGTTGGAAGTGTCGAGTCGCAGGGTCAAGTCATATCATGGCAGGGGAGGCTTTCAAACGTTTCCGATAGAGAAAACGGCTTCTGAAGAGAGAAATAGAGATAGAAAGAGAGAAAGAGGAAGAGAGAAAAAGCTAAATTACCCACTGAAGCCTATGTTAGGTTGTGTTTGGAGTGACTCTGCAAAAGTATGAGCTCCTTGCTTTGAAGACCATAGAAGGGGAAGAAAATGGCTATTTGAGGCGGGAGTTTCTATAGCGAACGGCTCCTGTAGAAAACAGAGACTATTAGGAGGGCTCTAGAGAGTTCTAAAGATGACTCCCCTTGTAATAGAGCGTTACTACTCGAACAAGAGCTCACCAAATAGGGGCCTGGCACCCTAGAACACATGCATGGCAAACGAATTGACGGGAACAGGCAACGCGAGTTTCGCCTTGCTGCTGACATTACCCGCAAGTGTCATGTCACTATAGCTGGCTAGGTAAGCGCGCCTAGCCATGTTAACCTACATGATCGTCGCCGTCTTTTTATGGTGGTCGAGCTTCAAGTTCCGATAGGTAGCGATATTTAGAGCTCCATTTTTGATCTGATGGGTGTTTAGAGGGTCAGATGATATATGGCAGTACTTGATTTGATTAACTCACCATTTTCTGTAGCAAGCCTCTTTTTTTTCTAAATTTAAATATCCATCCAGTTTATATTTCCTAAGTATTGTATTTTTAATTAACACTTAAGGGTACGAAAGAAGTGTCTTAAGAAAAGATTACGTTCAGCTAAAAATCACCTACTATTTGATTAGCAGAAATCTTTTCAAGAGTGTTTTTTATTGTTACCAAATTTAGATTATAGCTCTCACAGACGCTATGAGCATATACCATTTAATAAACTCTGAGGGGGGGGGGGGGGGGTATTTCCTAGCGGCTGCATTTCCAATGCAGTGCTTCTCGTTACAAATTTAAGGGGCTTGCAATTTAAGGGGCTCTAGTTATGTATGTTGCGTATGTATGGTTGTGGCTGCGCTTTCGAAAGCAATTAGTTTCGTTCGCAATCTCTATTGCTCCTCTTGCACTTTCGCATCACCAATTGTCAGCGCTCCTCCTTCACACTAAATACTTCTCGTACAAGTAATCCTCTCACAACTGACGCCTACCTGTGCGTGCACAGTGAATTTGCGTGAATTCCCTTGTGTTATTTGTTTATATCGGATGACATCTTTGCGATGATATTTTCCGAAAGCCTGTAATCCACGCGTTTAGCCCCGTTACCCCCCTAATTTCGTTTGCCTGATTGAATTAGACCTATAGAAGTATCGTGCTAGAGGTACAGGAATAGTGTAACATAACGAAAGGGTCGTTCAACGCGGAGTCATCTTTGTGCAGGGTCCTTTTGTCCTAAATGTAGATTTAGAACGTAGCGGGATTTGGAATCAGGGTATATATCGCTGTACTGTAAACCCTCCGCCAGAAAACGCTAATTAGTGTTTTGCCTAGTCTCGTTCAGTCAGCCTTTTGCTTAGCCTATTCAGTACGAGCCAACACACGTTTATTCGGACCTAAAGTATACGGATCGATTGAACTGGCCATATTCTTTAATTTCCTAACTTTCTCTCGCACTCTATCTTCGCTTCCCACTAACGCGTATCGTATACTTTGTTGTGCTTTTCTGCGTTTCTATACTAATTTGTCTTTAACTCTATGTGTGGCTTGTAGGGTGCGTACGTGGCGACTATACAACGGGCGTGTCGGCGGCCTTAGCTTCGTTGATTGTTCTGGCCGTGGCCGTCTTCCTCCTCATAAAGAGCTACCGGAGCTACACCCTCCGTGACCATAAACTCCACAATAGCGTGTCCTCATTCCTGATGCCTAGTTCATTGCTGGGCGAGTTAGGTGCCAAGCCGATGATGCACGTGATTGAGCCGAAAATGCTGAATTCGGCTGTCAGCTCTTCCCGGGCTTCGGCCCATGTCACCATTACCCCAATCGCCACCCACGGTCCCGAGGAACAACCCTCCAGCAGCTTGAGGAGTAACGGGCCTTACGAGCCGCTGAGCCTTGAAGACGAAGATGTCAACTACTTTGTCTTCGATTTACCAAAGAACCACACTGCCGTATAAAGTCAATGTCGTAGAAGAATGAAAGGCATGAAAAGGATGACAATGGCATGACGAAGATATGGAAAAAGTTAAAACGAAAGACAGACAGGCAACGATACATTTAAAGGAAACAGCAAAAAAGATCTAGCAAGCAAGAAAAGAGGACGCAAAGAAGACGAAAAAAATGAACCCAAAGCGAACGACAATGATACGTAGTCTCGCTTACGAATCGCTCGTCTTACTTAACAATATCAGAAATACCACTGCTACAAGTATGAGCTAATATCCAATGAATCTTAAGTTAGTTAGTCCCGTCCATAGACAAACGGAATCGAACGGAAGTAGCAAGAGTGGACACCAAAGTCGTACCAACGCGCCAAACGAATGCAAATTAAACAAACAGGAAGTATGGGAATGGTCGCCTGCCAAATTGTATGAAACAGCAATATTTAGGTATGCACGTGGGATGCTTCGCCCGGTGAACGTGGCAGAAGTAAGGAATGGCGGCTCGCTTTTGCGAGTCCTGTCTTTAGAGAGAAGACATCTTTGCCCATTCGGGCGGCCGCCAGTCAGACAGTCGGCAGCAAAGCAAAAGGCACGCACGCCAACCAGTGGATGCATGCCGAACGTGCATAAGGTACTTTTGGGAACAAGGACTTCGCGCACAGACAAAGCCTTGTGTGAATCGCGTTAGACTATAGTGTTTGCTGCCCGATGAAATCGCCCGTTACCTGCAGACCATGGAAAACGTGAATTTATGGTATCTTTTCAACATCTTCAAGCCGACAAAGTGTTACATGTAGATTAATTACTTTCGTACTGTCACTTCTAGGCACCTTCTAATGAACCAAATCTGAGAACGACGTCGTACCACTATGGCCAATGAAGCTAGGTGGCATAAGTTTTCGGCTGAAACCTGTGTAACTAAGCGCAGTACGATTAAGCAAACAAAGCTTCCGAATTAGAAACGATTAGAATCTAATCCGGTTTCTACTATCGATCAAGCTGAAGGACACGGTGAACGTCAGATACGTAAAAGGATACTATTTTTCATAGGGATCCACTGCTGTCATCTCTTTTTGGCTCGAGTGAAACGCTACCAGCGACTGGCTATATCTTCATAAAGCAATGATGATAATAATGAAGCGCCCCGCTGTCTGCGTATACGTGTACCGTAACAGTGAATAACAGTGTACGCATTTGAGATTCGCGGCTGGAACAGGTCACTTAGGAACAGGTAGTCTCGATTCACAGACTCGGTGTAGGACATCTATTATTTCTATTATTAGAAGTTTTACCTTAACTTGTTCGTCCCGCCTATAGTAAACATTCATGGATCGGAAAATTACATTGCGGGCATTTGAACAATTGAGCGAACGCCACCCTGTCACTGGTGATGCTGTCCTGGCATAACTCATCAACTTGAGTTGATAAGGATTGCTAATAAGGTAAAAACCTATTCGAAATAAGAAAAAATCCTCGTACCTAAATTGAATACAAAACGAATAAAGACGGAGGTAAAAGAGTGGACATGACATGGTGATAAACAAGGCGAAACGATTCGAATAAGCAGATAAAGGAGTCGAAGGACAACGACAGGATACGAATCGACCTAAATACAATGAGTCACCGAAATAAGGCCAAGCAAAAAACGCTTACAATCCAATTAGTTATACAACTTCGATCGACCGATGACAATCAACTAGCGCAGTAGCGAACCAATCAGTGGATGGGTATAAAAGAAATTATTACAGACTTGAAAGGGGAAAACAAAAATCAAGATAGTAAGGAATATATGACTGCGTACAATATACTTAAAATGGTGCGTGCAGCGGAGAGGTGGTTCGCCAACGCTGACCAAATGTGTATTATTCTATTCTTTTTAAGGTCAGGCTTAATAACAAGGTCCAGAACAAGCCGATATTAAGAGCGCCAAACGAAGCTTCGTTTTCTCAGTGCGGCGAATTCGCTGACTTGTTTCAAGTTAGATGAAAATAAGAGTATAGCTCGCGACACGAGTTTTTTGCTTCTGCAAGCAATACGACCCAATCTGTAATGCTAGATCTGGGTTTTCTTCGTCCATTCTTCGAATTTACAATGCACGCGCTCTATGACGGCGCGACGTGTGGCCGATTGGTTCATTGTTGTAAACTATTAGTTCATACTGTATCAATGTATCTGATACGGCGGACCTTGAAGGGATCGCGATAGCTTCGACTTCTGGCAGGTGTCACTGTGTGAAAGGCAACCAATACTAGCGATTCAATGTCCTCTCTGTAAACTATCAACAGTAAAAAATATACGAACAAACCAAAAATTCTCCCCATATGTAAAGCATGCAAGATCATCGTCAGATCCGTAAATCACACTCATCATTAACAATAGCTTCTTTCGGATAACAACGTTAGCAGACTAACCTGAAACGATCATACGATTGGTGATTTCTATATAAATATGCTCCTTAGCAATTGACTAAATGACTGAGATAAAAACAACAGATCTCAGCAGCATCGGCAGTACTGAAACGCATTCTCATCAGAATTCTGATGGGATGGCTGCAGATATATGAATATATATGCATAGTTAGTAACGAGTGTGTGTGTATATATATATATACATGGAACAGGAGGGTACCGATTTGCTGAAGCGCCAGCGACAAATGATCATGGTATATATATATATATATATATATATATATATACACACTAGATATGATATATAAATATAATGCTCTTTTTTGATGCGGCTATATATATGATAGATTACTATCAAGGGAAGTTCATGCTCGCTGTGAGATTTTCTGTTCTCTCTGAAAATAAAGGTCGAGAGAGCTCACGTTATGAGATTGTTAACGGCGGTAGCGATGGAGGTTAGCGGGGAGACAATAATTAAGGTGCACATAACTGTTGAAAATGGTGATAACAACTTCGAGTGGCCAGCCACTAAAGATTAATGGGTCAACTGCCCGAAATATGGTGAAAGTTGGGTTGCTAACTAATCGTAAGTTTCGAGCTCATGTAATACGTCACGTAACAGGCCACTGACCGGTAGTCTGAGCCTAAAAGAAGGCCTTTGTATTAAGGGACCTATGCTGGACGATGGAAATAGACTGCGGAATCTACAATATGACTAGGTCTTTCGTTGCATACCGTCTTAATAGTACCTTACACGGAACCAAAATTGGCCCCTGGACACATGGTACCTTGGAATATTTCTCAAGATAGAAAAATCATAGGAATTGAATAGAGATAATCATAATGACAAAATAATTTTAATGTTACACATTCGATCGAATGAACATTTGTTGCAGAAACCTAGCATGACTAAACAGCTCATAGATGGTTCGTGGATGATTAACGATTAGTGGGGCAAACGTATAGTAAAATCGGCACCTCCGCGGTTGGAACAGGGGGCCACTCGAAAGTTTGTGACAATTCGTGCCTATGCAAGATGGCTCGTAACCCAAACTCAAATAGTTATCGCTAGTTTGTCGCTAGATATATCGTTAATACTTCTAACGCCTCTCAGAACCTCTACCCTGCTACCGAGACCCCGCAAGAAACAGAGGCAGATACCTTGTGCCAGCTTCCAACAGGCTGTACATACACACCGACCTTCTAGCCGAGATGAACCATCCCGAATCAGCTCCATCTACTTTCAGATTTCCCGTAACCTGTAATAGGAAAGGTAGACGACGTGACTGCTAACCAAGCTGATCAACTGATTGTCAGAGCAAAATTAAGAGATAGATTGAAGAAACGACAGTTACTACGGTCACATGCACCCGGTCGACGGTGCTGGCAAATCAGCTAGCAATCAAACCGAAAAAAACCTTAACTAGAAAAAAAAAACATTCAACTTACTATTATCCTACTGACGCATTTCCCGCCAGAGTATTTGATTTCCTTTGTAAATATTTCCGTGCCAAAGAAACAACAATTAAAAAAGAAGACAACGTATTACGACATCCATGGACAACAAAGAATAACACTGATGCCTGTGTTCAAACAACAAAGGTCGTTATTGTGTTGTTATTATCTAGGTAGGCAAGAACAAATAGGAGGCACGAAGATATAAAATGAGAGTAATCCTAATACAAAATGAATTATTACTAAAAATCGGTTTGTAGATTTAGTGTTAATAAATTTTAGGGACTTTGGCTTAGGTTCTCCGTTTCGGATTTTTCGGTGCGTCATCTGAAGATTGCAATTCCAGATATGAAAAAGTAAGTAGAAAGTAATATCTATTACATAGACGACATTTACTTGGATTTGATAACGGAAAATATATCTAACGAACTACTCAAGTAGTACACACTTCGACTAGACAGTTTAATACAACAGTTTCTAGTCGGCCTTTGAATAACGTCCTATCGACGTTCATAGTTTAATTTTGAGAACAGAACTAACACGTTGGCATCGGCCTTCGACCTTAGCTTTGGGCCGACGTCAGTTAGACGTGCCTGAATCGAAAACAGGCCCATTGTAGCGAGACCTTACTTATTCATCCAGTTGAGCCCGTCAGATAGATTAGTTGACCAAAAGAAATTGAATAGATGTTATCTCACTTTTAAGTAAAACTCTATAATAAAATTGATGTTGACACATCTGCGCTCCGATTCCTTTGACGCAAGTCAACAATATGACCAATCCGAGATGTAATTAAAGTTACGCTACGGAAGTTTGGTAAGTCGAAATTTAATCCCTCGTCTATGACGAGGTAGGTTTGAGGATGGCTCACTTACCACCAGTGTCATCCCGTCATCATTGAACATTAACGTATGCACCCTTGAATAGGAGTAAGTTGACTACGTTATAGGCATTACCTTTATGTGAAAGGTAACTGAAAAGGAACGATGATGCAGCCCGTACTGGAAAGGCTGGCTAAGCAACAATTTTTCTTGCTATCGTTATCAACAAAATACCATAAAATCAAATCACATGACTCGATTTCTCACGTCCTTAACGAGTATCTAGGTCGATACTCTACGAATGCTATCTATTCTTTAGTCTATCGCTCTTTGAGCGTCTGCCTTCTTGAGATTGACTTAGGTAGATGTTGCTCAACAATATCCTGGACATTTTTCGTTATCACGGGTAGGTATAGTGAATAGATTCATTGGATATTTGAATTGTTGACTGAGCACCTGCTCCGCAGTTTGACAGAGTACCATATATTCTAATTCTTATTATATGGAGCGCGCTCAAATGCAGCGACCTGACTATTTGGTTGCTTGATTACGGCTTTGGAGAAATTGCAGATCTTCTACCAAACGCAATACGGTTCTCATTGATTCGTAATATTTTTAGGCATCACGAAAACCGTTCGTGCGATCCAAGTGAAGCGGTGGTATGTTTTTGTGCTGTTTGACACGTTTTCAAGTATTTAGGCCAGGTTCACGCAGACCAGGTCAGGTGTGTTTGTTCTTCACCTTGTTATTGCTTATCTTCTAATCTTCTAAAAGCGAGTTTCTTTTTATTGCCTAATGGGGACAACTATAATCGAGAAAATATGACAAGAATATCTCTAGCTTTTCAGATTGTATGCGTAACAGGTGCAATTTTCATACATTTAATAGAAAAGTTTTGTAGAAGTGATCGTCTCGTTTGCGTGAAGGAATTTTTATTATATTTAGATATTTCCCTTGGCAATTTTTACCTGCTTGACGAAAGTAATTATCTTCTGTAATTCAAGGTAATTTTGTTTGTCGTTACTCAGTTCACATGAATTAATTTCGGCTTCGGAACCTTGTTCATATCTCTGGTCTTACTTTTTCTAGGAGATTCCAACAATTTACAATTTTTTTCCTCTACAACGTTATCAGGATATAGATATATTGTGATACCGGTGGTAATTATATGATGCATGCCAGTATTTTTAGCAATTAAAAGCACTGATACGGGGTAGCAAAGTATCTATCTACGAAGATGAGCCGAAAGAATAGCGAAGAACTCGGAAATCTCTGATTCGATCAGGACGAGAGGATCACTGTCTAGTCCAATACAGTCATCGTTCTCAGGACGGTTCGTATATTTGACAATGTTTGACGTTTCCATATCAACAGATTTGCGTCAGACCGATGCCCTTCGAGTCTAAGGCCGTAACACGAGTCCAGCTTTCATTAACGGCTGCCATGGAACTACGAAAAAATAAAAAGGTCCTTAACTAACGGAACCCATCAATGGCAAAACTCATCGAATTTCTTCTATATCAATCGCAGTGAGCGTTTACGCACAGTTCGCCATCGCAAGACATGTCGTATCTTTCACATTGGATCGGGCGGGACTTTGAGGAATTTTTCCTTCGTTCTAGTAGGCCAAAAAAAGGACATCGAAAAAACTACCCAATAATAGAGGCATGTGCTGCGCCAACGAATTATTTCGCTTTCGTAGGATTACTATGGCCCTATAGTGACGATCTGCTAGGGTCAGGATGCATGCAATTGACTTCCATACACCGAATCAGTGTATTTTTAGTGAGACTAAACTGACTGCTTCTGTGGACTCTGGCTTGTCGCAGATATCCGTATACGCAAAATAACTATGAGGCCGTAGTTGTCGTCTAAACATATAGAAGTCCTCGGATAGTGGTCGTTTGAGAAATCTCAATTGGTTTGAAGGTAGGACACAAGGAAACAATTTAAAAGCAACAGGGGCATGTAACAGCAGAAAATCCTTATCATATGAGTGAGCAAACGTAGCACGTGTGTATTATAGCGCCTTTCTATATACATTGTATGTTCACTAATTACACTAGTAGCATGAAAGAAGTTAAGAATCACATGGGAAAAAAGGACTACACTGCGCAACTTTGGACAAAAGCAGCGTTGGCAACTTTCAGATCTCGTATATGAGATTCTGTGATTTTCTAAACGACATTTCATCGACCGACGTAGGCGTAGGGCTTAGGGTTGGCCTCCGCCGTATCATGGGTACATATCTCATAGCAGAGGTATTGGCATCATTTTTTCCAGACTTTGGAAATAAACCTACAAGTAGATTCTACAATCAATCTTATCAAATCGCTATGTCCTTGAAGATATATATCCTGTCAAAGCGTTATAAATATTGAATAAATACACTTATCTTTTAGAGGCTGGTATGTAGATAATGTTTACAAACGACGAGTGTCATAGCTAGGTAGTTTGAGGCAATACTTTTTTCATACTATGATCAAACAGACCACTATATATATATATGTAAAGCAAGGTTAAATCATTTACTAATCATATGTACAGTATTTTAAAGATTTGGCAAACGTTACTTTTGCTCAGATCTTTGTGCATCTGTGGAATCGATACCCAACACCTAACCGTTGCCAACCTTTAGGTTATTATGCAACACTGAGTTTTTCTTTGAGACGAAAACGGGGTATCTATCTACTTCAGAATGCATGTTGTTCTAGAATCAAATAGAATTTCATCAATAGTACTTTTTTTTTTCAAAAAACACAAAAAAAAAGACGGACATCATCGAAGACAAGCCTGCTCCTCAGTTTTATCCCTTGTCCTGGCATATTGGCGCAGCTGGCATATATGTCGGACAGTATCTGCTTCAAGAAAAAACCACATGAAGGTTACATATGGATGTATAAAATTTGAAATTTTCGAGGAATATAGATATCTCGGTAAGAACGCGTTACCAGCTTTCCTATGTATACCAATACTCTGAAAATTATTTTTAGTAATAATTTTCTGGAAAGACACCAAGATATAAATGAAAAGTTAACAGAGATACACAAACACAAACAGAGTCCTCTGTTTGTGTTTGCTTTCGAATGTGTCACTTTCTCTATTCAGTTGATGGTTTGTTTTAGCACGTACGTGGCGCCAAATGACTCATGTCCTCGTGCAGACTTACATGTTTTGAGCTCAACGTACTTTATCATCGAGCCTTAGTTTTTTTTTAAAATATTTTTTTTAGTAAGGTATATATATCAAGTATATTCCCTTATTTAATGCGCAGTCTCAGTCGCTACTACGTGTGAAACAAGGGTTAAAAACAGGATCTTGTTATCGTAGCATCCAACAACACAGAGTCATAACTACAAAGGCAATCATCTAGAACGATTTCGTATTCATCGACAGTTCACTACTTCTACCCAAGATCTGAGTGCGACTATTTTCGAAGAAAATCAAGCCTTTAGAGGAATTACTTACAGGCACTTACTTATGCACTGTCTTTATGCAGTTTTCCACTGGTCACATGTGTTTGAGGGTCAGCCAGTCTAGCTGCCCATTAACGTTTGTCGTTGCATAGATTGCGCAGGCTCAAATATTTTCTGTCATTTTCGTTCACCGTACACGAAACAAAGCAAAGGACATAAAGGGTTAGGCGCTGACGAAAACTGTCAAACTATCTGATATAACGCAAGCCTGCTACCGTTCAAAAACCTAATTATTCAAAACCAACAAAGTTTCTTCTGGCAGAGCCGACTACATCAAGGCGCGCTTTTTAATCGCATCGAAGACAGGACATATACACGCACGCCCACTTCTGGGACTATCTAGAACTCGATTACTGCGAAATCTTCTATACGTCACTCGGAAAGCCGTGGACACTGGAGTGCAGGGAGATTACCCCTTTTGGCACCCATTGGAATAAATGGAGATAGATAGGCGATAAGGAAGACAGTGAAGATCAACCGACTCACCTGCATCCACATTTCCAGGTTCTTTTTTCGCCACGACTTCATCTTTGTAGAACTTACGACCAGCTAACTATCCCCATCACCAAAAACATCGAATAAAATGTAGAAAACGAGCTCCGTGCTGTAGCTAAGTCCAGCAGTTTTAGTGGTGGCGGCAATTCGCGAAACCCTTCTTACTACTATTGCTGCCATTTTAGCCAACGAAGGATTAGAAAACTTCGGGAACTGCGCGGACATATCCTTCTTTTTTAATGAGATGTGATGATCAAGAAAGAAAGCGGAAGCCATTAACATGTTAACTGCATTAATAGAATAATGTTAAATATTATATTGATGATAAAATTACCGGTTATTACGATTAATTTGCTATTATTCATACCGAAAAGTAGGTATGATCACTTATTATCTTGTTGTTAAAGTTTGTTTGTCCTACTGAACGGATACTTCTTAGCAATAACAGCCGTCTTACAAAAAACTACACTTTTTTTCAAGGCAAATATGTAGTATAGTAGAGGAAAAAATGACAAAGAACATAGGATCGAACATTGGTAGGAAGGACTAAGAACTGTTTTTTTTTTTTAGTTTTGTTTAGTTTAGAGGTATTATACCAACTGCACAACAGCTCGTGTTTATAGATACGACTACAATTATTATTACAGGTTCCGGTTTTCACGTCTGGTGCCTTGCCATGTTGCTCTAAGCGATGGGTCTTTAACACGAAGCGGGATGTGTCTATGCCCAGTTTCGGACTTAGACCATTTTATGTGCCTCTGAGCGTACTAAGCAAAAACGTTACCACCAACTACACTATAACAATGATCATTATTATTATTGCTGGTGTCTTTGCTTTTAGTGCCAGTTTTCATGCAGTAGACCGGCGTGCCTTCTCTACCTCAAGGGCACTGCTTTGCTGTCCGGCATGTTTTTTCTCTTTTTCAACCATTGCCTCTTCCTGTGCCTGTCTTTATATTATGTATAGGTATCTTACATTGTTATCTTATTTAATCCGTCTTACTGACCGCTTAAGGGAGCTGTCCTATGGCAATGGCGGCATATGGGGTTACCGGCGCCACGCATCAACAACATCTGATAGCTTCTATATGAGGAATCAGTGTATCACACACAGGCTCAGATCTTCGCCTGCGGGAGCTATGGAAGTTAATGCCTGAGTGCACCTTTAAATAAAATACACACGAATACGCCTTTTCTCTTTTAATCAAAACCGTCGCTGAAAAATGGTCTCTCAATAGATTTTTCTCTTGTGCATGAGATTTTTATTCAACAGAAGAAAGGGTAGCAGAAATAGAGAGCATTAGAGGTAGTTAATTGGAAAACGAAATCGGAAAGAGGACTATGTAAAACTGCACCCCCTATCTGAAATACGTTCCGCTTTCGCTTTCGTCTTCCACTGCCCGTTTCTTTGTAGATTTGTCTATTTGAACAAGTGCTTTTGCAGCTTCGCCCTTCTCCTGAATCTTAGCCTTTTTTCTTCGTTGGCCAAAGGTGACAATGTTTTTTTTTTTGGTTTTGAAAAAGTGCAGACGAGACCGATCGGAAGACCGCAGACGAACGGATGGACTGGCATTGATCTGACACGTCGAACAGTCAGTAACAACGTAGCTCAGTAGAATTAATGTAGCCCGTGGATCTCTGCTTTTTTTCCTGCAAGTAGTTCCCTGAACAAATACAGGAAGAAAAACGAGATCAGAAGAGAAGCCTGACTATAGAGCAGTGCGTAATGTATTTTGCCGTCGGCTTTTGTCTTTTGCTCCCACCAAAGGCTGAGCGTTTCTACTTCCCTGCTCCATATCAACGCTGCCTTGATAACTGTTTTTCTTTCTGCAATTTTCGAGCCTGTTTTGCTTACCGAGATCTCTCTATCCGATTGTTGAGCACCCATTTAGTAGATGCTTATGAACGTGAGCTTTTACAGGAAACCCGTATATCGAATCACCGAGCCCTTATGATGTTGTGAACGTTGGGTGTACTTTTTTACAGTTAGTATGGGGCATAGGCGGAGTTAGAGCATATTGAACACTCTACCTATAAATGGTTTACTTTGTGATAAAACGAAATAGCAAAAGGGTCCTGAATCATATTCGAAAATATCTAAATATTTTCAAACAGCTATGAGGGAAGGAAACATACGTCATCAAGTCGACCGTTTCAAGAACTCGAGGTCAGCTGTAAGTACCATAGTATTAACTACGATCTGTCCTATTACTAATAAAAAATATTTGATGCCTATACATGCCAGTGTTTTTTTTTTTATTTTATATTCTACATGTTTATTTACCGTTTTGCATGATTGATCTTGCTGATGTTAAACTTTCTTTCTTGTGAGGCCAACACCATATTGATTTCTGTCTTAGCAGACCTCGATAATAATACGGTACTAGAATTTATATAAGTGTTTAGCTTATTTCTCCGTGCTTTTCATTTCGCTAATCTCTCTCGAGTCTAGTCTTTTATCTGTGCTTCGTTCAACTTATAATACGATATTTATATCAATAGAGAAACATGCCTTTATGGACGGTAGAGTGGCCTAGTCAAAGTACCCTAATAAAATTCGTCTGCATAGTTTGGAAAAAAACAACCACAACGAAAATTGTTGTTACTAGGAGTCCATAGAGAAAAACGTTGTAATTTACTTATTTATTCAAATGCGTATTCAAATGGCCTCTACCACACTATACCCGCTTAACGACTTCGTATATGTATTGTACCTTAGAGCTCTTATTTCTATGTGCGATGCAATATGGATGATTGCTTATCATCTGTTGGCAGCCGTCCATGTTTTACATAATTTGTAGGGTCTAAATTTGCTTATCCACGGTTTATTTTAAGGATTACATTTACAGCTGTCTTGCCTCGTCCGATGTCAGCTAAGCCATCTTTTAGATTAAGAGGACGGCTCAATGGTAATAGGTAAATAACGCAGATCCAGCTCCATCCGATCAGTGCTCGAGGCGATGTCTGAACAACTACAACAACAATTTAAACGTCGATAAACGAAAAGATCAATCAGTGTCATTTTCCCAGCCTTGACTTGACGCATTCGACCGTGGTCTCCTACGTTTGAATATGGATTCTTCGGGACTGATTAGCTGTGAGCGCAAAGGTTGGGACTAGACGGAAACACGAAAGGGGCTGGATAGCCAATGTCACAAACGGCCCGCAGAGGCTACCAGGCCGCTGGCCGTTTGTAGCGTTCCTTCAAGCAGGCCATCAATGCAAACAGACTCTTAGGCTAAAGAAGATAAGCAAACTTCGCCCCTGCTGAGCACTTAATATCGTTAGACCGATTAACTAGGCCCGCAAATCTGAAGTTGCACGGCGGATCAACTTGAGATCCAACGTTGGTTTTTGTTTGCTCGTTGGAGATAATTGCATATCGCGCATACCCGTACCAGCTTGTCCAGTATGCCACATCCTGCTAAGCGATTCTTTGAGGGAAACATCGATAAGGTACCAGAACAGTTGTCACTGCTGCCGATGTCGCCGTATGGCACAGATTCGCATGAGGAACGTTCATTTAACCCATAAAACATCTCACGCCATTTATGTCAAGGACGCGATTCACAGAGCTGGGACCAGCCAGCCCTGTTGGGTCTATCAGCCAGCATTTTACCGTCTCACCCACCGCGCCCAAAAAAGCGCACAAATCGACCTCGTACAGAATTTGTCCAGCGATATGAGGACGTGCGGCTCACGGCGAAATGCAAGCCGGTATCAGTTATTTTCTGTGCATTCAGAGATGTACACGCAATGAGTATCGGTCTAAGCCAAACTCCGAACAAACGGTGCGTTCACGTCACAGTTAGCTAGTTTTGCTAGCATCCAACCATTTCGGATTACCTCTTGCTAATCTTACTGCCTCAGGTGGGATGATTTTTTTAATCGATGAACATTTCACAACAAGATATCCGATTGCCACCTAGGCTTAATATCTAAATGACGATCGCGGCCATCAACGACAGAAACGATTCTGCACTGGTGGATTAATGGCTAGCGTGCATTGAATAGCCAATATTTTTAAATTATTGTCGGTAATGAAGCCTTTGTTTCCAACTTCAGCTTGCGCTTCATAAGCAATTAGAATACAGTTGTGAGTAAGCGGAGAACCGATCTTTCATGTAGCAAATAGTAGCATTCCATGTCATCCTGTTATCATTCTTCTACCAAACGGATAATACTAAGATTCAAGTGATGACCAAGATAAATGAATCAGGCCCGACTTGAATTTTTTCCAGCCTTGTTTTTTGTGTAGCTTGAAAATATGGCGGCATGTTAGGAATCATTTGTTGATTTGTGGTCATGTGTCGAACAAGTGAAACATGGGGCGGAAACGGGCTGGAAAGATTAATGAGGTTCCGCCTCATATTTTGTTCAGCTCGGACACGTTAGCTTTGGAAAGTTTCAAGATTTTAATATACGTTCAACAAAAGGGAAAGCTTTGGGGTGAACGGATCAGTGTCCTTTAAATGGCATGGGCATTTCGTGGCATGGCATTTTCAATGGGGATATATTTCTCTATTTATCCACACCGACTGTGCAGTGTATGTGATTGTTAGTATCATCACTTTCTTTCCCTTGAGTTTGGTGATAAGTAGGGTTGCGCAAGAATGAAGCCTGAGGCCGGTCTTAATTATAGTATTAATAGACGGGTGGACAGGCGACGATAAGTTAGGGTAAATAGAATCCCCCCTTTATAGATTAATGGGTAATGAATTTGCCTACTAATTTTAGGGACACTTTGTGACCTGGTTCGAACCAGGCATGGGCAAACTTTATTTCATGCTTGGAACTAGCGATCTGATGTAAAACTCGAAAAATAGAGGATAAATGCAGTCAGTAATGGAATGAAGGGGTAGGCCTTTAAGAAAAAGAAATATTACATCGTTTGGCACTATAACGATCAAACAGTCTCAAAATTATTTTTTTTCCAAAGTCAAAACTATAAGCTGTCCTCCCTTATCTAATAGGCTTCGATACGGTTGTCGCGGCACTACTCCAAGTCTGTCGAAGTAGGACAAAACGAAAAAAACATTGAGCAAAAGAAGGAATCACTTTTATTTTTATGATTACCTTTTTTCGTTGCTCATATCTTTCATGTAAAATCAAATATTTGCGATTATATACGAATAGAACATAGGCACGTTATCGCTATATTATTGAGTGGACAATTACACAAACTTGGTGTTGTATATAATCGTCCACCCATACCATAATAAAAACTATGCAGTTTAGCGCAGCTGCATCGAAGCGAAGCAAAGTAAAACCGGCCGCCATATTGAAACCATTCGCCAATCCGTGATGTTTTTATGATACACTGTCTATATATATATATATATATATTTGATATCAAATGGGAAAGACATAACACCGTCATAAAGATAAAGATAATACAACCTGGGCTCGAAGCGTCTTTCTAGCAGAGTCTTCATCTAGGACATATGCAGTCCCTTCGAGCACTTTATATGGTAAAAACAAGCTGATTTCCGTTAAGCAGGAAGACAAGTCCAATAGTGATAAACTGAAATAAGCATAAGAACCTCCCTTAAGCATAAGGGTAGTGAAACCTTATAACAAGAACATTAGTGTGGTAAACAACGTACATTTAATTACAATCTCTATCCGGAACGACATTTCCTGCCATGGAATCTGATTTTAATGAATAAAAATGGGATTATGACAATTCTCCCTTGTTTATCTCCCTAAAACAGACTGATTTTGCGTTCAATCATTCTTCTACACGATTCAATTATAAGCGTTTATCATCACGTTCAGGATGCTGTGGCATAGCACATTGTTTATCTCAAATAAAAATGAAAAAAATAGGTACCATTGCCCACTCGTCGTCTGATACTTTTATCGTAATTGTGTCGAACAATCGTTTTAGCTTTATGAACGTATTTATTCAATGTGCTCGTAAGTAATGATATAATGTCGGATAAGTTATCCACAGGATATATAAGGGAAACTAGTGGTTCAAAATATATGTGAGAGCTGAAAAAAAATTGTCTTTATGCTTACCGTTATAATGGTCTACCAACCTGATCTAACATTACCGGTTTACTAACATTAGAGTTTTTTTTTTATATTATTCTATTTTAAGGAAGTTACATATGAATACATACAGAGGCACTGTATAAGGGCATAGCGGGTCCGAAAATAAGTTCGTTGTTCCTCTCGGGGACAAATTGTTGCAACAAGAGACATTCTGATGAAATATAAGACACGAGGAGCTGTACGTTTCTTAGCTATCACGTTAGCTTGTTCTCGTTTATTTGCATTATCAACGCATTTTTGCACAACTGCAAGGTTGATATATATAAACCTTATATAATATAAAGATATATATATTAACACATATGTAAACATTCTTGGAGTAGCACAGATCTGATTTTAAGGTCCTACAACGGTGTATGAGGCCGTCCCCCAGGGGACGCGTAATCCTAAATAATCTGTCTAAGAAAATCTAAAACAATTTGGTACGAAGTTAATTCTCGAATAGTACACGTTTTCGATGAAGTAATCGAACTGGTGCTTGAACAAACGGAGCGAGAAGGTTTACCGCGACTGATTGACTTGGCTGTAAACAGCTGCCTACTGAATTCTTTCTAAATATGTTTCGTGGCCGCATAAAGCTCTTCTAAAATGTCTGTCGTAGACCCGGGTGGCCCGAAATCATTTTTCCTAAAGGACCTACTAGATAAATAGATTATGAGCAGTTTATTGTGGTTGATTTGTGGAATTGTTTAGGCTCGTCATAGTCAACGACTGCAGTCATCATTGTTTGGAGTTTTACTTCTTGTACTAGCATAAAACATGGGCGAATTCCAGCACAAAGCAAGCCCCGTGTTTCAGGCAAAAAATATCTCTCATACACCCTTAAGTGTCTTTAGTATAAGCAAACACGTTACCACATCACCATCACGAAGACCGAGCGACCGCATCCGTCATCTTGTCATCTACCACCCTATTGACATCCTAAGCCTTCGCTTTCTTCCTTTCGATGACTGCTATATGATGAACTCCCTATACCTGTGGACCTAGGCGCCTGTACGATGCGAGCTCATTGCTTCACACAGCTTCCAACACGCAAAGGCCACGGAGGAAGTCCACGTGGGCCCGGCAAATCCAAGCATGTTAGACCTTATACAGTTATGAGTAAATCACGTAACTATGAGAAATAGCTCACTAGTAAAATTGCGCAGCTATGTGTGATGGTTGTTTTTTTTGCGGGCCTGTCATTGCAAGTTTCCCTACGTATCTTCAGGTAAAGCCTTCGCATATTCACCTAAAGACGTTCCGACATATGACTTGCGATTTTTCTTAAGAACAAAATCAGTAGCCGAGCTCATTTTGGATGTATCGGAAAGGGCACGCATGCATCGTATGTTTACATATCTGGAAAACTACAGCAGGAAGACCTTATTAAGGAAATCTCTGCCAGAAGGATAGCAGTTGCTTTTTGTGGATTTACAAAACAATTTCTCGTAGCGGGCGCTAAAAGAAATCTTTATGCGGCAAATTAACGCGAAATATTTGCATCGCCAATATCTTGGAATGGGCGAACCCGCAGCTCTGCCGGGACTAGTGTCTGTTTGCTACTCCTTTGGCTCTGCAGGCCAGATATCCTGATGGGATAATGCGCTTTTACCAAAAACGAGGGCCTTGCGGCCAAGTAGCCTTTGCAGAATACTTCTGGAAAGATTGACCCTCCTGTTATTGACTTATGAGCAATCTGTGACACTTACAACAAAATTGATGAGCTGGCCACGACCTAACTTGGGATGTGCATATACTGGCAATTCTACGCACGATAGTATTAGCCGATACATTACTAGGGAAGCCATGTGATAGGCGAGAGTTCCAAAGTCAATATATTACAACACAAAATGCAGATAAAACTTGCAGTAACGATAGCATAGAATTAGCATTGTGTGTGGAGCAAGAATCTTATTATGTGATCTTGTGTCGTTTCTATTATTAGTATTCTTATTATTATTACAGTGATAAGTGGTGGTTCTGTACCGTCCAAAAAACCTTGGCTGTTTTGATTTGACCCCTAAACCGACTAGTGGCTTGAGCTCCCACTAACTGCCAACCAAAAAATTAGCAACAAACCTTAGCAATAGCTTAAAGCGTCTTAACTAATTAAAAAAGAAAATCAGGTCGTTCATCATTGACCCATTTCTCCACTCAGTAACATTATGCATATCATACATACTATGCGATACCAATATTTTTATATTTACCTAAAGACCACGCTTAAATTGCTTTTTTTTGCATTTCTTGTTTACAACGGCAAGAACTGTTTGGTAGTAGGCCGAAAACCTTGTCGTGTACCTCAAGTGAGCTGCGACGCGATAGCTGACAGGTGCAGCTAACAAATCTGCATTTTCTGATGAAATGCAGAAGTTCCTTGCGTAAATACTATCGCAAGCTACGTTCTCCAGTTCTTTTGGATCTGCTAAAACAACAAGGATTCTTTGTGTGTGAGCATAAACGCATTCTCTTTATAGGAAAACAGCATCGCTTTATTTCTAGGCAAAAATTCGCGTAAGGGTTCGATCAGACGTCTCGCGAATTCTTGGCGCAGGGAAGTTCGTGTTTTGAGGGATGGTAGCCGCGACTTTGAGCGGTAGTACTGATGACGGTAGCGGCCTCTTCCATCGAATAACCCTGTCATGTCAGATTCTATTTCCCTCCTGTTTTTCTATCTCTCTGAGCGCTATATTAAAGCACGAAGTTCAACACGATACAATAACGCGGAACTCGCGTGCGGCCTTGGACTAGATTTCTGATTTTTAAAGCTCGGCACTGCTCGTTTATATATAGAGTAGACCAATTCCGGATGAAGTAAATTCGCTGTTTCATCTTTGATTTCGTTGAACGCTAGCTCAAATCATTATAAGTATATGAACTTGACCAATAGAACGCACGAAAAATCGCTGATTACGAAAAACACAATTAAGCTACTCCTTTTTTTAGCAAAATAAAAAAATGGACAGATTTATTTTTAGATAAACCACACATTTAAGGAAACCCATCTCTTATTGCTGTTTATGTAGTCTACAGCTGCTTCGCACTAATCCAAACTAGGATATTTTGTATAGGTCAGCTGCATTATGGGAAGCTTGAGCATCTGTTTTACTTGAACCTGCCCGGACATTTTGCACAATCCAATAGCGTACCTATTTGTGAAACAATAGCAGGTTTCTTAAGGATCCTCTATTTTCTTTGTCATACGCTAACTTGTAATGAAAAGCACGTTCATAGTTGTGATTGTAGGTTCGACCTTATTTCATAAGATATTATTTAGCATTATTAAGAGACGAAGCCTCTATTCACACGGAACCTCCTGTAGCAACTATGAGGATGTTCACCTTTAATAATTCCGGCAGAACGATTTGCCCTTACAACGCGCCCTCGTTTTATTTTGACGGAAATGACATGAGGTTCTTGAATGAAATATATAAAACCTGTTACATTACATGCGCAAATAGATCTATCTAACTAGGCTTCTGACCGTTCCTCTTGAAAGCCCCTTGAAATTCGGACCTTTGAAGGAAATGCAGCTAACGAATGCAAACTATATGATTATGAACCGTGGGCGACTCGAAACTTTTTATGCAAAAAGAAAAAAAGACAATTTCAACCAGGTGAAAGTGGCTATTGACATGTTTCATGGATATATACTGGTTGGAAAAGCAGAAGCCCCGTCCTGACATTGTCGTAATAATAATAATATAGTTACGAGCACTATGGTTGCCACTGCTGACCACCACATTGTATTCTTTTGTACTTATCCTATCATTAAAATGGAATTTATAGAGAAAACCTCATCGATTATAACTTTTATCAGTAGCCGCCCAGTGGCAAGTGTTCAAGCAATTTCGGCCTTCCGTTCATAGTATCTATAACCATCGGGACTGAAAACAAGCTCCACTCCCGGGTACGTCTACTCAGGCCGTAAACTGATTCGAACTTTAACGTGTTTCGCCCCCGTTTGTTGCCTCTGCCCAAATCCCTTCAGCGAACGCTCGCCGGTAGTCAACTGACCGTCGTTGATACAATCTAACTTCTCCTAAATGTATTCTTGTACCAAATAAATAGAAAGACGGATGCTCAGAAGATGATGGTGCGGGGACACGGGATCGCGGCGACAGCATCGGTGCTGAGCAGTATAGCTACAAAGAATGTTATTCATTGAATGTCGGATTGTTTTTGGCCGTTTAATCGTTCAATTATTGGATTGTAATAAACAGTAGAATCCAGACCCTGAGCGGCAGGTCCTGTATCCTAGGTCCTATCGTAGTTGCAGTAGAACTTGGGAACTGACAACGAACACAAGGAATAAGTATGGATGATGTTTAAAAGGGCAAAAATAAAAATGAGCAAAATATTCGATTTACTTAAAAAGTGAACAAAAAAAAAAAAAAAAAAAGCAAAGAGAAAAACGAATAGCAGGCTAGAAGAGAAGCGGTTGCAACTTATGGGACCGTGCTGCGGTAAGTACTAAAGCGTGAAGCGCCGTCCACCTCCGGTAGATAGAAATAGGCGAGTGATCTAAAAGTGAGAAGATAGCAGGAAGCCGATAATCCTAAGCAGTCCTAGATCGGTCAACGCAGTACTGATTCAAGCACAGGACCAAACAACATTTATTCACAGTACGGCTGCACTCTACCTGCAACTTAATAACTTGGTTTCATTGATATTGGGAAGAATTTTAGAATCGAGTTCGAAGAAAACGGCTAGTAATGTTAATGCTTTTTAGTTTTTTTTTTTTTTACTTAGCAGCATGAACTAAAGAAACTACGTGCTGTTTCATTAATTTGCGCTGCACCAGCGAAAATTGCAGATTAACTTAAGAAAAGGAATTGAAAGTTAGCTAGAAAGGTGGCGTGTTAATAAGCAAAAAATGATCAAACTGAGAGTCAGTTTTATCGAAAAATTTTACCTAGAAAAATATAGCAGATAGTCGGTGTCGGGTGAAACGAGAAAGAAGAGGAGAATCTATTGTTACGGGGAAGAATAAGACGGAGACAATATATTATAGAACGTAATTTCAATAAAAGCCGGATGACTATCACTTCAAATTATTTGAAATGTCCCCTGAGACGTCATGGAAAGATGTAATGAGCCCAAATTTGAATAATAAAAAAGGACGTATCAAACGTCTTTCTTAGGCTTTTTACTATTAAAAAAAAAAAAAGAGGCTTGATAATGAAAATCAATAGTCTTTCTATTACAAGGTTTCTATTCTTTCACTTTGCAAATAAAAGTATTCCAAATGAGGTCGTAGGTCAATTGGAAATAAATGAAAGAGAATACTGCACGGTTCATTATGATACCATAACAATACACAATTCACATAAGGCAGAAACACCATATTGTCTATTGGACTAGCAAAGTGTATTCTTCTACATGATCTATATCTGCACAACGGCCGACGCTGGGATACTTCAAGAAACGTCAGCATAAAACCTAGATACACTGAGACGGACTGTTTTTGTGACTTGGTCATATACAACAACCTAAAATTATCTATTGTCGAGTATATCGACAATAGCTACGTGGCATAGGCTCTGGTTGGCTATAGCCCGCAACAGAATTTCCTTCAACTTTCCAAAGCAATTCCTCGCTGTAGCCATTGATTGACTTTGCAAGAATCAACTACGTTGCATCGAGTGTGCCAATACGCACATCTGATCTTGTATTCTATTGTGGCAGTACGGTCGTGAAGTAGACGTCGATCGCAATAGGGCTCCTCGGAATACAAATGGGGCCTTTTCGAGGTCTTACAACTGACATCGTGTAATTTTTATGAGCTAACTCAATAATATAACAGCGCATGGTACCAGTTTCCCAGACGCGCGCACTTACTTGTATAAACAAACACACACCTTCAGGTAGTGGCCTTGAGCGGATGAAACGCTTATGGCCAACCCGACCGAACGTTTAGTGAGTTCATATCAAAAGATAGAGCCCCATATCGGCGGGAAGATACAGATCCGATCATAAAATTCGCAAATGTATTCGCCCCCTCGTAAGCTTTCTGATGAAGCCTCATGAAGACGTTGGCGTGAGGCAAAAACTTTTCTAGAGAGACGTTCGCTAACCGGAGTTAACGCAGTGCGTAGAGAAACAGACGGAAGCACAAGTTGTTCTGCGTTAACGTCGAGGGAATGAAAGCTTGTGAAGCAACTGTGGCTTTCACTTGTGTAATACTGTTCGTCATTCACTAAAGTTTGAAGTATTATGGCATTTACTGTGATCGATATTAGGCTTTTTTGCCTAATGGATTTAAGCGAGAATGTGGGGTGGGGGCAGTGAGCAGACCAAAACTCACTTACAGAAGCTGTACAAGAGCGAAGTTACTCGTTTGCGACAAACGGTCGACGCTTGTAGATATTTTTTTCATAAACGACGTAAGATTTTTACTTTACTACTACAAAGAACTGTATGCACGTGTCCTATGTAATACAAGCCGGACTTGCGTGCGTAAAAGATCCAATATTGCTCAAGCTAATGAAAGTAAGCTTTTTAATCGTATTTATGTAGCTCATATTCGGAGAGACGTTGCTTTAAGTAGTTCAGAAATAAGCGAACACAGGTCAAAAGTTTCTCCTAGCGTCCTATGTAAGGTTGCACAGGCAGTTCTATCATAGCGTTCTGCTGTTTTTGCCTTCCATGGGGCTTCCGCAACGATTGGGCTATAATCACCCAGCGCCACTACTTCCTGATGTCCTGGTGGTGACTGAGGCGATCTGGTGTCAAAACTAAGCATAAGAAAATAGCGTGTTCCAATCTGGATATCCATCGAAAAGCTTTTGCTAGATTAATATGCTTTTCTACTAAAAGGCATTTTCTGATTGTCAGAAGTTTAACATTTGGCAGAAAGAAATGTGACAGAACCAATACCTTGGAGGTACGCACATCTGAAGGTTGCATTGCTGCAAAGCGCACCCCACGGCCGCTACAATAGTGAGGTCCGAAAAGACCCCATAGCCAATGAATGTTTTGCAATACTCCAAGGTCGGGGTCAATCAAGCACCAGACGTACTCCTCAGTGGGTACACTGCGCATGGCTAAATGAGGATTAGTAAAGACGGAGACTGAGAACACATTTTTTTATCTAATGACATATATAGCAAATGCCGATGCAGAAGCTCGAATTTACGCCGCGCACAACAGGTTACAAGGCAATGTAATGTCGTGAACGACATTTACAAGTACCTTAAAAATGACCAAGTCCCAGCTAGGGATCCAAGTTGTGAGTCAGCTAGTTTACCCGTCCCGTTGTTCCGGCACTGAGTTATGACGCTTAGGATCTTTTCAGCAACGCTGTGGGGATAGGCGTATATACTACAGGTAACACATGCACCCTGACTCCAAGGACCAAGGCCGGATTTGACCTTAAATCGAACACCAGTGTTTTATCACTAAGTAAACTATACAGGTCAACATAAAGAATGACTTGAGCTAGACTGATGTTTCTTTCGTCTGTTCGACTTCGAACGTTCGTAGCTTCTAATATCTCTCTAGCATTAACTTATGTAAAACTGACGTTACAATGTAGCGTTGCAGTACTAGTTATTCGGATGTGTTGTTATAGGTAACCTATAGAAGAAGTACAGCAGAGTTTATGCTTGCGACGAAGATCCTTGTAGGGAGTAGATTTACGATTTCCATAGGAACCCCTATAGTTAATAAATCTAAATGGAAATATATAAAACTGAAATACTGTAGGATAAATGGCGTTCTATTCATTGCTCGATCGTATCCTTCTACCTTGCTTTTTCCTTCTATGTCAAAACCCATATTTCACCTTCCCTATCTAGAATGAGGTCCTGTTGTTGAATTTATTTGCGAGAACGAGATGATTATTTAGTCCTTGCCAAAGAATTTGGTTCCATCTAGACTAGATGTAATCATACTAATCCTGTTTTCAGTAAGAAACTATACGGTCTATCGTAAAACTGTCCTAATTGTAGCAAGGAGCGTGGGTACCTAATCTTTTGTGACCCGACTTATTCCGGCTGCATTTTATCGTTGTTGCTGTTGTCGTTGTCATTGTTATCTGACCTTGTTGGCTGCTCCGCGCGTCCATTTAGATATTTCAGAGCGTTGGTCACGTCGGCTTTTCCGCGACCCTATTTTTTGCGATTCCCCAAGCCTTCAGGCCCAAGCCTGACACGCTATTTGTCCGGTATTTCATTCGGGAAGTAGTCAATTTGTTGGTGTGGTGACTACCGCAAACGCCTCCACAATGGAAGGTAATCAATGAAAGTGCTTCGAGCAAAAAAATCCTAGAGAAAAACCACCCGAAAAATAGAACGATGCAATGTACAATAAAAGGTTGTGCCGACAATCGTGTCCAGCAACAGAATCCTTGTTTGTGAGAGAGCCTTTTTGAAGAGGGCGCTGCCGACACGGGAACGCTCCTAGGAAAATCGACGGAATAATTACAGGGTAGTCACTTAACTCCGCCCCATGTCTTATAGTGTCTAGTTAACAGGAAGCGCTCGTACCAGCCTTTCGATAGGATGAACATTAGAAGACGACTTTCCCTATTCGTACAAACCATACCTTATTTTTCTCACCTAAATACTATCATTGTTATTCTTTCACTTGTGGGTGTAGCCACTGGCAATAATACTACGTTCGATAAAGAGTATATAAATGACGTTCATCGCGCAAATTTTGTTTTCGTACTTACTGATCTCTAAGTATCCATCAGGCATTAGTTTACCATCTGTCCTCAGGTTGATTCAAATTATTTTAGGGCATGAGCTGACCTACCTCAACGACTTCTAACCATCCGCTGTGAACTAGAAGCCTGAACAGAACTCAAGTCGCTGCTAGACAAATAGGCGGCGATGTCGCACTTCGCCCAAGACTGACACGCAGCTCCTGCGAACTCCTCTAAAATGAACTCTCTTCCAAATTGAGTTGTACTGGTAGGTGCCTTTTCCTGAACCTACTTAATAAATAAGCAAGCAAATCAATTAATATTCCACCGAGTAGGTACGTAAAAATCGATCTGTGGTTCGCCATCCATTTATGGCATAGAACACGGCTCGAAACAGCTATTCCATATGGTGTACCTAGAGTCGCAGTTGTGTAGGCTATCAGCAACAAGGCCATGCTTACAACTCATTGGATCACTGGCTACGAAAATACGCAACTTCTATCTTTGGTAAAAGCCAATCTGCAGATTTTGCGCAGTCACCATTACTAACAATTGTAATTGTGGTCCTTGTAGTAATGGTACCAACGCATGCTCCTCTATCCTAGGTTAAGAGGGAGCACTGTATATAGGCTGTATCTTTTAGAGGCTAAGTAGGAACACATGGCGCCTAGCTTCGGTACTTAATTGCTCTTTTTTTTCCTCTCGCTTGGCTGTCCTCTCTGCGCAAACAAATGGTTGAAATGATTTCTTGAGTGTAATATAAAAGCCTTATCTCACCACCTGAATCAGCCCTGTTGGCATTATCTGAGGTTTCTCTAAGAGACCTATAAAACGGCCTGGGCCTTGTAGCTGTTGGCCTAAAGGATTTCTGCTGTAATAACAGTACCTCGCGTTCATGATCATTCGTAGTAGCAATTTTACCAACATGAAGATATCAACCACCGATCGCTGTACGTCTCTTATTGTTCGTGGTTAATAAAGCAACTCACTCAAAAGGTTATAAGACGTTTTTTTTTTCTTTTCTTACACACCTTAGTGTGCTGCGCGTCGAACGACGACGAAAGTCGGATCAGCGACTACGGTTTTATTAGAACCTTGCCGCGCTAACGTCTCGTGGATTTCCTATGCTAAGGCTAGTATGAAGAATTGCCCCTGCTCCGTAAATTTAAACCTTACTTTGCGCAAAGCATGAATGCACACGTCGGCTGGTGGGGCCTGCAAAACATTTCCTGCGTGCCTAGCGATAGACCTAGTTTTACTTGAAGCCACTTAGCAACTAATAGATGTTTCATGTTTTACATTCTGTGGCTAAGCAGTTAGACGTCGCTTC
The DNA here is from genome assembly GCF_002532875.2 of Varroa jacobsoni. Taxonomy (NCBI): domain Eukaryota; kingdom Metazoa; phylum Arthropoda; class Arachnida; order Mesostigmata; family Varroidae; genus Varroa; species Varroa jacobsoni. The sequence continues at coordinate 274,202 of NW_019214266.1, forward strand.
AAACGGTTCTATCTGTATACAAAACAACGTGAGTCTTCCCGCGGATTCGAACCTGAGCCGCCATGCTTCGCTAAGTTTAGTAGTTTAGTAGGAGTAGTGATTTTCGGGCGGATGCATCTTGTAGCTATAATTAAAGTTTCGGCTACAACGAATAATAATGAAAAAAGTAGAAATATCGGTGTTGGTTTGTTTTTGAACCCCCAACAATTCATTGTGAAAGAGGGTCCACGTACATTGAAGGTTTGCCGTGAGAATAAGTCCGCGTAAATTTTATAAGTCATTTGCCTCTTGGAAGCCATTGTGAAAGACAGATGTAATGATTTATTTTTTTATTGTTTGGCTTTGCATCAAGCGGAAGAAGGTCATCTTGTCGTGGGGTTGCGCATATAAAGGGGCACTCTTGGACGAGTAAGTCCGTCGTGTTACTAATTTTTATCTGTATAGATAATGTATTCTACTTATCAGATTTAGTTGTTTTCTGGCTACTCAGATTTTTTTCCCGATGTTTCTCAGAAACTTTGATTGACGATTTTTGATGACGTACTAACCCTCGCAGATTATTCGTACACGTATACACCTCTTGCAGAATAAATACGTATTATTTAAGACTGTGCAGAATTGTGCTACGAGGTGATGATCTGCTAATCTACAGATAAGCATAGATCTGTCGTGGTTAGAACACCCTCTTCACAGAACGGCAAAATATTCTTCAAGTAAACCTAGCTAAAATGGGGGCGCAGCATAAGTGGGAATCACTTATTGAAGGAACTTGCTTATACATGATAGTCGGCTTTGGTACGTCTTCTATAGACACTTGTACATTGGGTGTTTAGCGATACAATTATTTGAGATGCAAACGATTCATATACCTTTATTTATTTGCGCTAGTAGTACAATAAATAGAAGGCCTCTAATATTGGGAGTTTTGTAAGTAAGCTCATGCTGTGAGTGGCAGCATTGATCATTCAAATAGTAATTTCGGTTTCCGGACGTTTCGTTGTTGGACTACATAGTAATAGGTCGTGGTTATTAAATAAATTTTTGCAGATATTCAGTAACATAATGGCCAATGAAGAACAACGATAGGTTGACATTCGTAGCATGATTGCTACGGTGGAAGAATTATACAGCTGGTATGATACATACAATATAACGTTATCCAGCAAGCAGACAAGGTTAGTATATTTTGAAAGGGGGTATAGAGCTATTAGTAGAAGAAGATCTTCATAAGAGAATGTAACTACACTGTAGCTTAAAGTCTCTAAGTACAAAAGCGTCGAGATAATAGCTTCTTCTGGCTGGGAAACGACTCGTTTGGCGTGATGGAGGACCCAACCGAAGTCATTTCGGCCTAATGACTGACTCGGTGGTCTCAGCCACTCCTTCTAACCAGTCTACAATTCTATTAGTTGAAGAAACAAACTATTAAAGTAACGTCTAAGAGAGGAACTGAAGCTTAATGGGCGACGGTTGAGACAACATTAGGTATACCGGTTGGGACCCAGTCCTACTCCTGTCGACCCATGCGAGATGGACATTTCCCTGTAGGGCATAAACAGAATTACCCCAATTATTTTTTAAGAGAGACAAAATTTAAAAAAAAAAAAACAGAAATATAGATTTATTTGGTTTGGAACAGTTTTTTTTAAACATCTTCTTAACTTGATGGGAGAGTCGTTTGAAACCATTGAGTTCAGAACTATTTTCCGTAGACTGATATATCCTTTCACACTAGGCACGATAATGATTATAAGGATTGTTGTAATCATATGAAGCGTCCTAGCACTTTTCGTTTAAAAGCTAGCATAAAAAAATACTTTTGTACCTTGCCAGGTTGACCCAAACTAGGTCAAGTAGTAGGAAATTTTCTAATTTAATAAGACGTAAATGTCTTTCTATGATAATCCTGAACCATCGATTATTTTCAACCTGATAAGCTGACTAAAAGGATCTATCAGCTATATTTCGTCAGAACTTCGTTAAATTATAATTACGTGAATGTACCGACTAACCGTTATTTCAAAGCTAACTGTACACAGCAATGGACTTTGCTCCATTAGAAAAATGAACGCTGATGCCTTCTACATTGAAAGATCCGAAGTATACATCGATTTTTTTTTTTTGTTCATAAATTGAAAACCTTATGCGTAGTAATAACGCTAAATTACTGAATAATTATGCAAGTACTGATATCATTCGTACTGTAGATTCTTACCTTCGCCTGCCTATTTATCCACTACCTTTTTTTTACTATACTTATCCAAAATCAGCATTCCCGTAGCAATAAATAAACGCAGAGCAACTAAATCACACCCATTGATTTGGTCCTGCATGTCCGATGATGTAAAACAAATGATTTTGCTTGTGCCTTTTACTGTATAGGGAATGGCCTATGTCAGTAAACTTTTCATATGTGAGAAATAAATTAGACAAATTCTAGAACTTAGGCAGGTCTATACGCGTTCCCGCGATAATGCATTGGTGACACGTTCACTTTACCAAACTGAGAGGTCCGAAGCTGGTTGAGGTTCGGACACGTTTGTAGTGAAAAGGCTTATCAGCCGTCTTAAACAGTGCTTAACATGCGTCCTTGACGCCGGACCTACAACTTGAAGCATTTAAATAGGTTTGTACGTGCGACGCTGGCAGCTGTTATCGTCGCTATCATCGTGGCAGTTCTGCGTGGCACACAGAATAGGCCAGATGCAAACTTACACCAGTCACTCACAGGGTTCACTCGTGACGTCAGAGAACACCAAAACGCTGCACCCGGTATCACTTCTTGCGGAAGCGATTGCTTGGCCAAGCATCGTCTTATATTCACCGATGTCCAGAAATAGATTGAACTGATGAGTGCAGAGTTTACACTTCATTGAGCCCCTGCACCCGGAACCGCTATACCTCCTCTGCCAGTCAATGCCATCGTAGACGTCTAAACGCCCGTCGAGCAACCAGCCGTTGCAGTCCTACTGCCTATATGGATAACAACATTGTGCCGCGCTAGTAACGCATCTTCGAGGAAGGTTCATTTTATGAAACACCTTCGAGCGCTACTTGCCCGTTCGACGTTCAAACGGCGACGATGAGGCGAAGTGGAAACGGACAGAAAATGCAACGTTAACGGTTATGTAGGACGGAATGTCTTTATAGGATATGAAAAGATTAGGTAAGCCTGGAGAAATGTAATAAACGAGAAGGTACGTCAACAACAGCAAGCGACTATTTGTCGTATTAGTAGAGCAGGCATAGAAGACGAAGGCGAGTGACGAGTATGGTAGGTGTGAACTCTGACTTCATATTATTGATACTGTTTTGAGGAAATTATATTTCGTAAAGGGTAAAGCCAGAATGATTTTGCGGATGAAGTTGTTACGATTTAAGTAAGCTAATGGCTATTTTAGCTCATTTTTCCCTTTGTAATTTGCCGGTTTCCATTGCCAGTGTGCGATATGGGCCGTTCGAAAGCTCTTTTTTTGCAAGACAACGCAAGATAGGTGCAGCATTCAGTATACGACTTAGATACAGATTGTGTAGTTAGAAAAAAATTATATTTTCAATATAAAGAGCGTAGTCTAGTGAATCTTTCGAGACCGACGTGTGCGGAGGAAGGTTATTTTTCGATGAGTCTACACAAGGGTCTAAAGTATAGATTCTTTATTAGATACAGATTTCATGCGTTATTATCGCGGCCTTTTGAAATCGGTGGAAAGCCAATAAGCCAGCCGCAAACTTACTTTTCTGTCGTCCGTCACTTCCGAGTCGGAACTTCCGGGTAGAACTCCGTGACAGCAACAGCCTGATCATTAAACAGAGAACTTGCCAGTGGTATACAACACCTGAACGTCACAATTGGACAGCTATCGAGGGGCGATAATAAATGAAAACGGCAATTTTTCATTCAGTAGTTGCTTGAATTTAGAACGAGCATTGAATTGTCAAGAAGAATATTCGAGCAAAAACGAGGCCCCATTTCAATTTATGAACCTTTAATTTCTACGCCAAACATGGCAAACAACAATAGACATTTTACGTACTCTTAATAATATTAAACCGAAACCTATGTTTTATCTCCATATATCTGTTATGCGTTCATGTAACCAGCATGGTTATTGTAGACATTGTGGAAACAACAATTATCAAGGATAAAACTATCTGGGTTCCATCACAATGATATTGACCAAATCATTGAAAAATCACGGATATTTGGTCGGTAATATTTAAAATGATCTTTGACAAATTACCATAATTCATCGTTTACAACAATAATCGGGCTGAAAATATTTTCTTCATTTTGTAATTTTTTCAAAAAAAACAAGTTCTTTTCTATATTATCTCGTAGAAGTTGATTCATAGAACGCTGTTTTATCTCAGCGATATATTTTCTGTGGCGTTTATATACAGACACATAAACGTAAATATACAGGACGGGCCGGGAATGCCCTATTGTTTGCAAAAAGATCACCTTACGTGCAAATATTGTATATCTACAGAACGGTTGTAAAATAAAGACTCTTAAGCTGTTGAACGTCTCCCGTCTGGCCATCAAGATATACTTTGTTCGGCTTGTATAGTCCATGCGTTAAAAAGTTGTTTAGGGATTCAAATAAGAATATTGTAATACAGCTACATTGAATCGATAGAAGCATTAGGAAGCGTACTCCTAATACATGTCGAAAGGTTCGTTGCAGTGTCCATTTGTCTTTGACAGTCTTAGAAACAATGTGTTATCAAAATGTCCGATGATTCTGTAGGTTAGTATATATTGTTTGTGCTTGTAATAGCAAACGCTACGTTTACCTAGCAAGTTACGTGCCTATATTGGCCTCCTCGCGTAAGGCACGAATCTCGAGCATATTTATCCTAGGTATGTTTTGCCTAACGACATTTAGTTACGGAGCTAACGAAGTCAATTTACTACTTCCAAACGCCTCCATATATTCAGAAGCAAGACATCACCAGACTCCAAAGCCACTATCTCCTACTTAAAATAGCTACGCTGTGAATAATACAGAAATTCGATTCGTGCACAAATGGATTAGGTGGAGTACGGGCTTGGTCTGTTGCAAAAACAACCTGCCAATAACCCGAATTGCTACCCTTTCATAACGAGTCCAAAAGAAGTGGCAATTCTACGGTGGCGAAAAATGAAAGTTATTTTTCTTCAGCGTTTCACACCACTGGGAAAAAACGAATTTATAGAAAAAACTAATGAAAAAAACACTTCTTCGCGCCGGAACGGGACACAGCGAACGACCTATCCTTCAGGTCTTCGATTACAGTTGGCTACCACGGTAGTAAGCCGGGCGTGACGGCAGTAACATCAAGCACAAAGATAACACATGCAATAAAGTAGAGGAAAAAGTATTATAAATAAATATGTATATTCACTTCATATTGAAAACAACAGTACAAGTTCAAGCGAGAACACGAAATATTGCTGAAACCTTTTAGAACTCATGGTTAGGCAGTTAGCCTGAAACTCTATGTGGTACATGTGTATAAGTAACTTATTTTCACCTTTGTCGGATACAAACAATATGGGTATTTAAGGATTTTTATTAAGATAGAAATAAAAATTAAATACATAACACGGAGCGCAACGACCCCGTTGTTGTTCCCTATCTACGTGCCAAAAAAGGCGCCCTTGGACATGGACTTGTGTGGTATCGTTCTGCAGCGGCTACTATGCGGTTTTCGTTTGACTTGCGGTACGATTTTGCTACACACAACAGGGCGCAAAAATGCATTGCGTAGCGGGCTACCGTATGCCGGTTCCTTGTGTGTGCTTCTTTCCATATATATTGAACTCATCTAACTGAAACGCTTTGATACCCATTTCAAATACACAAATTGGCATCTTACTGCTGGATCGGGTCTTAATTCCCTAGATTGCTGAAGTCCGTAGCCCCACTCCCCCGACTTGGTTCTGTGTTGAAAACCCCAATGAGCTGGATACCGTATATTATACACTAACAGCCATCAAGAACTGGCATTGAAGGGTAAAAGTTTGGTCCACATTCGAAACTGTCAGTTTCATTGTAATTTACAAAATCCTGCTGAAGTCTGCCTGTTTCAAAACCTGCCTTCCTAAATCGTATACAGGCGGCAGCTAGGTCGGAGATGCTCACGAGCCGCCGGCTTCATGAATTGGGCATAGCAGATCTTCGCTTACAGCAGTTTTTCGAGCCCGTCGGAATGCGTAGAGGATCAGTGTAATTAGAAAATAAGAGAATGAGATAGTTTGCGTGCATCGCAGAGAATTAATTAACAGCAAAAACCAACTCCAAATCGTAACTTCTCCGAAGTATTTAAAAGCAGAAAGTGTGTCCTAGTTGTTCGTTACATATACGAACGCATGTCTGCTAGAAATGTTCTTTATTGCTTCAAGTGAACAGTAAAGGCTTAATTTCGATAAAAAACAACCCAGTCGATACGCCTTCAGGGGGTGGCAAGATGTCGACAGTGGCGATACTATGCCTGCTTTCGAGATGTGCCAAGTCCCATGCCCCGTAGTTCGTAATCGGGCGTATTATCCAAAGCAATACTTTACGGTAGCACTGGACGTTAAGATTCTAAACTTTAATTTAATGGTGATAGTACAAGACCTGTACCTCGGACCTTTCGTGTCGTCCTTCGTTAATCTTTGAAATCACCTTAGCCGCTGAATAAAAACAATTTTCGCAACTAATAACAGGCCAAAACTGCGAACAAATCTTACAGATGCTAGCTTTGATGGCTATTGTAAAGCACCGCCTCCCCTCTGTGTTGAAACTTTGTGGATAGAATGGAATCACTGCTGTGATGAACTAGTTTGTTTGGAGCTGTCCAAGATAATCATATGAAGATCGCACGCTACAGCCAGTCGTATGGTATAGATGGGCATGTAATGTGTTTGAAGAAAAAATTCAATGTCAAACGCCAGCGTTTCTGATTCGTCCTTGTGGCGGCCGGTGCGCATCAATAACAATGTCACTAGTCTTAGGAAGACTTATATTTTGATAGAAAATTTTAGGACGACTTCGGTGATAAGTTAGACTCGAAATCGCGCGTGGAGGTATAGTATATTTCGTACTGAAGGCCAACCATATTGACCGTGCGTTTTATCTGCGTATGATCATTAATCAAGCTGCGGATCCTAGCACCTCTGGATAATATATATATATCATCGTTGGTCGAACTGTATACGTATGTTATATAGGTTCTGAAAGATAAAATTTGATGGGTGTACAAGCAACCTATAGCGTCCGCATCTGCATCGAAGATCCTTGGACGAACGAAGCACAGAAGTGAATATATTAACAGATATTTTGGTAATCTAAGGTAATTCTCCGTTATTTATTTCTGTGGGAATACCAGAACAGATAAACACGAGTCGCGCAGTTGCATCTGAGTCTGTGATATACGTCCCTCATAGGACCGAATCCGTCAAAAAGGCAATGATGATTTATTATCGCTCTATGGAATCACACCAGTCGGTAAGATCGCGTACAGCTCGGAAATGTTCCCTGTCATTTAGAAAAAAATAGGGGAGTAAAACATCGCAAGAAGCATATTTGACGCAAGAAGACCAATGTCAGGGTACTTAATATCAATACTATTCGGAGAAATTGTATAGACTTCGAACTGGAGTTCTTTAAATATAGTGGTTTATAATTCCGTACATTCGTCTTCACCTGAGCATTATTTCGACATAACACATAAATATATGCTTAACATGGCTGACCCACCCACCCACCTACACTATTAATTTCAGTCCTTAATATTACCAACTGAAATCGCTCTCAGCTATATGGTCATCAATTAGCTCAAACTTCATTTACACAGAAAAAGCCCTATATATATATATATATATATATATATATATATATATATATATAAAGAACCTGGGCGACGGCATCAGGTGAAGAACTTTTATCATCACCTTATCAGAATTACCAGCGGCATTTTTACGAGACACTTTCGCTGATATTATATTCGACGCAAATAATGACATCCGTGACCGCGATGGTAGTCTATAGCTAAGCCTTTACTTCATCCTTCCTCCCTCTGCTAACATTAATTTTCCATGGAAGCGATTAAGCTGACACTGAGAGAGCCAACGGAGGAAAGGTTCACTTGTGAACCTTTCCTTTGGTTTTCGGTCAGGCAGAACCCAGATGTTTAGATGTGAACACACGAAATTGTGAATCCCCGGGGTCAAGTAGCCCTTGACCAAATAAGTGGTGAGTTACCTTGCGGCCTATAGGTTAAACAAGATGCAATTCGTGATTTAAGAAGTTCGAAGTAAAAAAGAAAAATATAGAAACGTAAAGAACTTTATGATATGGTTTTATATAATGATATATTCTGTATACGTGTTTGTAGTGGAAATTCGTTTAGTTAAATAAACGGAAAGCTTTGATAGCTTAATTAATCAGTTATGACATCAGTGTTTCAACCGAAATTAGTGTCTGGCGGTTAGTTGTTTGAAGATGAATTTTACAAATATACCTGATTCTTCTAAGGTTTAGCACGATACGAACGTCAGGCTGCCGAACGGGAAAAACTGTGAGACAGGACCAGCAAAAATTTCTTGCATATATACATACATATATGTATGAACGTTCAAAAATATACAGATAGACATTGCGGCAGCTGCTTGCTTGTACAGCCACAAATCCAATTATTACGCGGCAATAAAAACGTCAGTGAGCTTTCCACAATAAATACATTATAGGTAGCACGCTTGAAGTTCCGCTACGATCGGAGCTCAAGGTTGTAAACTTTACTTATGATTTTTTTCATACATACAAGATTGTGGAAGGGAAATCTTTCAACAGAAAAGGTTTCTCATAATCTAAAAGCCTTCATTTAACATTTGATAAAGTAGCAGCAGCGGAGTAAAATGTGGTTGGAATTGGAGTTCAAAAAAATTCAGAATTGGAGGCAAGATGGAAAAGACCCAGATAGGCTGCTGCCCTCCCGTTGAACTGATAGCTCCTAATGCCAATTATTCTATGACCTGGGTTATGCTTTATCCTATCAAGATCATTTACAGCTTTCAAAGAGGCCCCTTTCGTGGATCGGCGAAAGCTCGACATAAGATAAATGAAGTCTCAGCGGACTATTAACATGTACCATGCGTGTAAACGGGCGACCGAGGACATGGATTAGCAAAATGGTAATACTGTCGCTTACGCGTTATCGGCGAACGAAGATTTCTTAGTTAGATTAATCGAAAAAGGTGCTCGCACTTAATGTACATATATCTGTACGAAGAAGCGTCCTTCAGAACATATAATTTATAGTTATATATAATTTATAGTTATTGTTATTACTTCGACCTACTTCTTCAGATACAACCTCTAACGCGATGCCAAGTGAGGCCTATTTTCGTCTGGTTCATTAACAACCCAGTACGTTCTATAAGCATACATGTTTGACTGGCGTTTACTCAAATTAAATGTTATAGTTAATCAACTGCAACAATGATAAGTAACATGGCTGTATCGACATATCGGGTCTATTAGATAATTTACACTGTTCGATTCATTATCTTTATAGCAGTGCCAAACGTGAGCTGTAGCCTCAAAAGAATAGACGACGATGTATTTTGATGTTCTTCGGATAGAACCGAAGCTCTTAGCACCAACGCCTTATTTTCCGAAGGCCTATGGGGCTTGGCCGACCCTTGTCAACGAGGCCCATTGCCATTGGCGTAATTAGAAAAAGTTTGAATATTTTCTGAGTATTTGTTTGGCTGTGAATGCACGGTCGGCATCTTCACATCGTATCATGATGCCGTTCGCTTCGACAGCCTAAAAGATTAAATCTATATCTTACAGGACCTGCTTCGTCATTTTTAGATTTAGCAATCAGTAAAAGAAGTTTTTATTTGAGCCTATTTCAGATATTTTTGGCTAAACAGAAACGGAGAACTGAACAATCAACCAAAAAAAGGAATGTGATAAATAAAATATTAGTCCGATTTTGCGCCGCCGGCCAAAGGCATAGGTGCTTGCGTTCTGTGAACCTTCGGTTAGGCCTTATTGCCAAGGTCGGCAGTCAAACGTACCGGCCTAGCGATTTGTCGTCTGGTTCGGTACATTTTTCTGTTTATCTGCCGTGGCTGATACTTGCAATATAGTACCGACCGAGTTCGAATTTTGAGTAGACGCGTTATTTTGCAAGGCGTATATATGCAAAGCTATGCAAGAGGTGGCGTCCCACTAGCCGCGCACTTAAGGGATTTCGCCGGAGAAGCAAGGTTTCTGACATGTTTTAGGCACTTTTGAAGTTGCAAATATGCTATATATATATATTACATATATATAATATTATTCCTTGCTTCTCCGGTGAAATCCCTTATGTGACGCCACTTCTTATAAAGCCTCCCAGCGAGGTATTGATATAGATTATTCAACAACTATATAACCACACTTTTCGTAAAGTTATCGAAACTTTACGAATATAAATCGCTTTATAATTATAATTCATGTGTACTCTAGATCTTTTTCAAGCTTAGCAGAGGAACGCTACCTTGTGAACGAACGGTCAAACCGCTTACGATCCTTACAATGGATACGAAGCAGGTACTATCCAAAACTAAGGTTGAACCCTCATCAGCTCCAACGGCATGAAACCTTCCAAGGTATTTTGAGTTTTACGCCTGATGCTGTTATTGTAAAGTACTGTTTCTGAAAGCGAACTCCTAATGGATCAATGGGTTTACATACGATGTCGATTCCGGTAATGTAATTGTCGGAAGAAAATTGCTTGCACCTATGCTCCCATATAAATTGGTCTCTTGCATTTTTTGAAATTGTTCCATTGGAGGTTTTTAATCGATTAAAAAAAGATTCTTACGAACTGTCTGGCATATCTAGACACGTTTTCTCGAATGTATAGCGAAGTAAAAAGTGATTAATCCTCTGGCGAGACCTTTACAGAGCCCAGAAAACGTTTCGTATTACTTCAAAGGACTTCGAATCTAGATTAGTTCAGGCGGCCTTAAGTTCAGGGAGACAAACACGTTACTTACTGTGTTATTATGAGATGATTTTCGAATTAACCACCATGTTTGCCGTTTCATTTAAATATTAATCTATATTTATTATATGCAAAATACGCGTAAAGCTCCAGACACAGCTCCGGGACAGACCAGTAGAATTTGATGAGCGCCTTTTTTGGACTTAGTTGGAGGTCTGCACTGACCTTAGCACAAATCAGTAGTAATTCGTTGCGGAACACTACCATTATCTACCATCAGTTACTTAGAGAGCAATTGTAGCATGACGTAGTCGGGATGTGTCCTAAGGCTCATCCCGTAAACCGCCCCAGCTCATATACAAACCGCTTCTCCATATGAAAGCCCCTGAACCTCAGCTCGCGGTCGACAAATCATTGATAATCGTACAAAACAAAACGCTGGTCGAAACAACTTTCCAGTTGTTTGCCACTTCTAGCCATTGTAGGCTTATTCATAACAATTTTTATATTAGTGTTACGGAAAATCTAACAGAAGCTGAAACCGCTGACGAAGAGAAACGATCAGAAGGATGCGGAACATGGATTGGTATTTGGAAATCCACTTTCCATTAGGGAGAATCAGGTTTTTGCTATATAGGAATCGTACGTTTCACAGATACGTCGCAACGCTCCCTAAATATTCGGGCGCCGATTTGTTACTGACAGTTACTGAAGCGTTGCCCGGAACCAAGTCTGAATCATAAAGACACTGCGAGTAAGTTTTTGCTTGCGAGGAGGTTGTATGCCACTGTTTTTAGTCATGCACGAACTACTGTGAAGATTGTCGGTGTTTCCCATGGACAGGCCATTTGCTGCCTGCTGGATCGTCGTGATGGCCTGTTGAGTGGCGTGTTGAACTACTGAAGTTTGAGGGACATCTGATGGTCTGGATATGCTTCGTTTCGTCTGCTAGCTATCCAAGGGAACTGTTAACAGCGGTAGTGGACGAACATTTTGTTTAGGCTAACACCTATAAAGCTTTGTAGATGTCACTTAGTCGATAAGAGAAATACACGTGCCTGAAACACTTTTTGCTGTGAGACCTCCTTGCGCGAATATAAAAAAATTAAACAGGATTTGCCAAAATTTTATCAATGCAACCTACAGCATCTATTGAATAAGGTGCTCATTTAGTTAAGGATACACAGACCAGCTGATTGCACCAGCTGAACTGCGGGTTTTATACGATGCCAGGTTCTTTGGTCGGTATAATTTTACGATCATTAAAAAAATGTTTTTTTCCTGAAAATATAAAAAACAGAAAATATTTTTTTAAGCTAAGAACACCAAAAAGCCTAAGCTGTTTTTGAACAAAGCGAATCGTTCGCTCACTTGGATAGATTTAAAATAATTATTTATAAGTACTTCCTTGCATAGTCATTTAATTTACACTGCTAAGGTCTCTAATGCACCAAACAATTTAATGGAACCGCGACGGCAATACAGGTCATGAAGCTCAAACCACTCAGGTTGATCATTATATAGGTATATTATTAATAATACATTTGCTATTCTATTGTTTCAGCACAACGGTTTATGGGCAAGAATTGAGTAGTGATGCAGTGGTACTGCTATAGTGAAAAATTGTCCCTATCAAAATTGCAGCAACCACTTATAAACAAAACCGTAGACTTGTTTACGAAAAGGCCTGTTTCTCGTCGTTGAAACGAGAATTGCCTTAAAGGCAATATCATTTGTACCGCAAAAGCTCACAACTGTTAGACCAACTAAACGATGCCAGGAGCTCTGATCAGTCACTTGAAGCAGGTGCAGCGTTCGTACAGGGAAACCATTATTGAAGCTGAGTAAATCACACCTCTCGCTGATAGTTGTTTCTTCCTTTACTATAATTACCTAACTCATTACAATTTTCTTCCATTTAGCACGATTCAGGCGGTCCAGACGGTTGGCCTTGATTACACTAAATTCGATCAAAGCCTCGCCCGGTTAATTTGTCTGTATACTACGGCCTCGTTAAATACTTAACTAAATAAACATTAATCGGCCATTACAGAGGTTTGTTAGTGTATATTTACGCCAAGGCCGATTTGACGCGACCGGCTTGTGGGGTGAAGAAGCTGTCGTCAACAGTAACGAATCACCAGTTCCTGATAAGGTTTTGTAAATATTAGCACCGGCAAATGAACGTTTGCCCACTTGCACAAAGAAAAAAAGACAAACTTCATGTTCTCAACAAAAAAATCATCTGAAAAGCATTGCTTGTCTTAGCTGCTTCAGCACGCAGCGGACAATTCGATAGGAAACAATTGCAGCGATAGCTTAGATGTAGACGATAACCGCAAGATTTTCATGCTCAAGAAAATGAAGACTCAGATTAACTGAAAATGTTTGCCTCAACCTGTATACTTTTTGTTTAGAGCATCGGACCTTCAGAGCACTAATAGTATACGAAGGGCTAACGTAAGTTAATAAGTATTTTATATTTGATTTTGTTTTATGTAGAACGATGTAGAAACAAATGGCTCAAGATAAAAACGAAAAATATGTATTGGCTCGTGCCGTGTATTCTTCTGTTTGCTAAGCATATCTATGTGTTGTTCCGACAGCAGTAAAAGGTTTTAAATTTTATGCCCAGAACTTTGTTTTTACGACAATGCCACAAGGCTATTCTTAGTGGGAGTATTCTGGGTCTAACTTCTTGCTCTTCATGTGTAATGGTCTCTTCAAGATATACCAATTGCTTCACATCCAAAACATGGTTAGGAGTCGTACAATATTTCTATAGTTATTTTGTATCAGAACGGCTCCGTAGATGACATGGTATTAGCCGCTAAAGCTGCACAAGGCACACGTTTATTGACGTTATATTCACTTCCCAGTATATTTGCTAACAGTTCCGGCAACTGAACTTAAACTTCAGTTTATCACTTCTAAACTTACGTAAAAATAAGGAATATGAATAAATTTAAGTCACAAACACCCATTTGGTGTCGAAAAGCTTCTTGATTACGTACACGTCCTCTTTTGTCAATTCTTAGCCATTCAATAAATATTATCACTCAAGCTGTTTATGCTGGCGCGATGATCCGCCCTCGTATGGCTATTTAAGGAGCATGAAAAATTGATGGAAATCAAGGAAAGAACAAGTAGTGCTACGTTGATGCAGTCTGCATAAGACCTAGAGGCGTCACCCAAGATTTACCTGCAGGTTTATTAGAGGACCTTCATAAATTCTCATTTATAGGTCGTTCATAAATCCAGTTCTCAGATCTTCTAAGTAGCTCGCGTCACCTTCTGTTTACCTGCAAAGATATCAATTTTTTCCTATCGAAAATATCGTTAGGGTTAAGGCATAGCTTTTAATTCATATGTGGCTGTGCCATAAAGCATGTAAACAACAACACCGGTCGTTGATGCCGAATAGTAGGGGAGTTCTGATGTAGAAAAACTAGTTAGTAGACGACAAGGTTTTTTCCGAAGATACATACAGTTTATCCAACTTTTCATTCACTAATAATTACGTAACTTACCTGTTTTAGTTAGAATGATTTACTAGAATGAGGCACTATTTCGTTATGGCCAAGCTGTTTTCATTATTCGCTTTAAAAGCTAATCGTATAGATTAATTAAGAACAATTTTAGCACTTTCACTCGATCGATTTACTTTTCAACTGCTAGATAAAGTAGAGCACTCATCATTTCTTGTTCGTTTCCTTCCGATTCCAGCAGCAAACCACTTCTTCCTGCCGTTTCTCAAACGTCGCACTTCATGAAGTGCTTCGCACGATTTCTACAAATCGCTAGAGCGTTGGTTAGGAACTGTCTCGAAAGTTCAACCCGTGTCAATATGAGTTTTGCTACAGATTCAACAAATGCTAACGCCCACTTCCTCCCTTCATTGCCCTACGTCTTTCCTTCAAGATTCTGGCAACTTATGGAGGCAAAGCCATCCATGTCGATGCGTGCACGTACATACGCAAACTAAACTCTGACAACCAGTGCTAACCGTAGGTTTTTATTTAAGGGAGGAGGCATTATTATACACAACCAATCTCACCCTTTCCAAATCCACTTCCGAACCCTGAATCCGTCGTCGCCCTTAAAATCTCACCGTTCGCTTCGAATTTTTCAAGCACGTTTCCCCGTATTCAGTATACCTAAAGGGAGGACGGACTTTTTTTCTATACCCGATTTTCCTTTATTTTCTGTGGATCCTGCTAGCATGCGCCCGTCGGAAGTCTCGAGGCTTCTTTTTCTTTCTTTCTACAAGCGTTTCAATGCAGGCTAATAACGCCCTGTTCCTGCTCTCGCCGCTACCGCGTTCGTTTCTCTTAGTTTCCATTTTCCCTGTCTTCTAGGTGAGCTTTATTTGTCGGCACAGGGACATCTATGCTGGCAGCTAAATTTAATAGTGATAGAAGCGTTAGGAGTTTCAGGGCAATGTTTATAGGCTTAGAAGGGTCGTCCTTCTCAATACCTTTTTACTGATGCCGCTCGTTGCATTCGTTGGTTTCGTTCAAGTTACGTCCTCGGACGCTTAACGGACGGACCTCCACGAGCTGAGGCTGCTGTGGACTCGCATAGTCGGCGCTGTTTGGTGCGTCAGCGAGAATGCGATGGAGATAGTTCTTTTCGGTTTTCAAAAACGAAAGCGCCAGCAGCAGCGGCTTGAGGAGTGCACGTGGCGTCGAGTTCTTTTATGCAAGACGACTGAACACCAAAGGAACTTTGTTCGCAAGCCAAACTGAGGTCCAGGCGAGCCTATAGATGAAAGAGGAAAAGGTTTTAACTGAAGAGAATCGCATTTTTTCGTGGATCTGGAGGTTGAATTCCACTTAACAGTGACGCGCTACTGGCGAAAACTGTAGAAGGCCAGTTCGACAACGAAGCGATAGACCCTGCCAAAAAGAACTGAAAGCCTCTTCATTTTCTTCGCCTTCGTCGTCTTTTTCTTGGGCGAGGTCCAAATTTTCTACTACTTTCGAGCTCTTTCCCCCGGAGTGCTCGCACACTACCCGAAACCCCTAGCCAAACTGCTGCTGGTTGGCGTCGTCTCCACCAGCTACTGCTGCCGCCATCGCTTTTCCATTTATTTCTCGTCGAAACCGCCGCCTCGGCCCGTCGCCGAGTCGGTAGCTCTTTAGTCTCGCCCGTCTGTCTGCTTGCCAGCCGCTGCTGTTAGTCCCTCGACAGATCAGGTTCTCCTTTCGACTCGGTTGTCGCGTCCTTGGCTCATTCTGAGGGAACTCCCTTGCGTCCGCTTGCGTCGCGACAGTGGGCCAGTCGCTAGTCTGCCTTGTTTGCTGGCCAATTTGCATATGAAATGCTCTAAAACGCTACGCAAACGCATGCGCTATAGCGCTGTGCCCAACCGAGCTAAGGCGACATTGCGCGAGGCAGGCAAGCATTGTGGTAGATGGCGACTATATCCAGACGTGTATTCACGTAGCTAAGCTATCAGCTGTATGCATGTGTATGGTGTATTCGTCCGCCGGCTTGTGTCTGTCGCGAAACGTCAGCCGAGCATGAACATATCAGCATAGGAACGGTTAGTACCCTCCCCTCTCCTTTTTTTTTCAGCACCAGGCCACTCGGGGAAAAGACTAGCAAGGGCGCTCAGATTGGCTGAAAGTTGTTCCAACTTTAATAACAATATCCTCCTTCCCTATGAGCTGTGGAGTTATATGTATGCGGATGTGTATGTATATTATTATTAAATATAAGCGGTATCTTTAAGGAAACAACGGGGGATCGAGGACGAGTGCTCTAGCAACCCTCACAACCAGTAGGTAGAAGGGCTGGTAGATGAAGGAGACCGCTAGCTCTTAAAGTGGGTAGCGCCAGGACTTATTATAATCGCCCTTCACTCAGTGTGATAAGTTCTAAGCGGAACGGCTGAGGCAGCGTAAACCCCTAACTGTAGACGTTTTATCCAGCGGTTAGTGGTCATGTGCGGCGTATAGAGGCGTTTACGGAAGGAACAGCGGCAACGAAAGCGATCTGCGAGATTGAGGTACGTTGTGGAGCTGTAATGCGTTCGTCGCGGCGACTTCGGATGCGATAGAAGCAGAGGCGATAGCTAAAAGGAAAAGCTCGCGAAGATGATATTTACGAGCAGCAAACAATCATACTAAATGACCTTTCATGTTAAGGCGCCGGAGAAAAAGGCCAGAGAAAAAGGCTGAGAAAAAAGAAAGGAACGAGGGGAAAAGAAACTATACAGACTTCGTTAAACAGCAGCCAGTAAACACGGACTATTTGACCTGGTCGAAGTTGGCTTTCGAGTGTGTCCATTAGAAACTAACACAAATCTCAGGTGCTCTTTTTTTCTCCTGTGAAATGCGCTAGGCAAAATTGACTAACTTCAACTTTGTCAAACGTAACTTAATTTTCCACATTCGATTTTTTGAGCAAATAATAGAGACGGCCTTTATCTTTCAAATTATCCTACCAATATATTGGCTATAACACGGTCCACAAACTTGACGATCGGAAAATGTATTCGTCGGCCTTGTATAGATTCATATGTTTACTAATTAACGAAGAAAATCACCAATTAACGAGAATTTTTATTATTAAATGATCCAAGACATTTTTGAACGCGGGTAGTTGGTGTACATCAAGGATTTGCTCACCTCATCGAAACTTAAAACCTGCGGCTTGAACTACAGGGGGGAGATGTGCTATACTCATAGGCAAATCCCACAGAAAATTTTCCACTTGTGTTATGGGAAAAATAAGCAAGCATATAACAAGTTCGCCTGTGATAAGTTTTTTCATAATGTATTTACGTTGATGCCTCAATTAGAACTACCGTAATATTATCCCTAACATGAAGTTCGTTTAGGAAGATTATCTAATCGGGAGTATTTTGGAAGAGCGATAAAAATAAATATTGAGCACGCGATCAAGTGGAAACACGAGTTTCCACTATTCCAATATCGTTCTTTTTTTTTTTTGGTGAAGTATATTTATATTTATATAAGTAACTTATATTTGGTATATAAGTTTCCAGATCCAAGAAAATCAACCATTACTAATCAAAGCTATTAATAAAAAAATATAATAAAATTAAGTAATTAAATACCGTATAATTTTCAAACTTCTTAGTGTTAAGTAAAGAAAAAAGGTTCGCTTTGTCAGCTGGTATCTCTTTAAGACATGGCCTTAATACATGCCATCAGATACTGCTAGATCCTAGTAGCACAGACGCTACTACCCATGATGCTCTACGCCTATGGGAGACCACACAGCCGATCAAAACCAAATGATTCAGTGCATCGTAATCTATGCGGAACATCGTTCGCCGCATTTCCTATGTCAGAAGAAGCGAACCAACGTAAACCCTGCTATGTTATGAAGCTATCTTACGTTATTTTGCCTCAATATGCCGGCTTTCGCCATTACCATACATAAAGGAGCAAATCAAATGGCATGTGCCTTACACACAATCCTTATATATCGACTTCCTTAGACATCCCCCTCCCTGTGTCCTATACGAGCGCTCTCAACAGTAATAATTGGGCTATACTGGCCCGCGTCGCTGGTAGAAACTAGACCTCGAGTAGACCTCGGTCAGACAACATAACGGCAAACATTCATAAACAGCTTTTGTACCCGCACTACGAAATCCAGGAGATTGGCTGACTACCCTGGTCTTACGACGAGGCCACTGTACGTATACCGCAGAGACTTATACAGCAATAGCACTGTTCCCCTTTGAATAGCGAGAAGCGAAAGTACAAAGGCCTGCGGTGCCGGCCTACAGATAGCATTTGATCAGAGACTCCATATAAGCCACCCCATAACATCTATCTATTCCCTTTTATTTTGTTGTTCCGTGTCTATCGTTTTAGCCGCAGCGAAATGCTATGAAACTGGCTTCTGAAGCGCCATGTCTGCATCTCGTGCGTGCAAAACGCGCCGCCTACCAAGGCCGGAGTGTATTTTTGAGGCATGAAGCGGCACTTTCGAATGCGAATGTCGCCACCTGCGATGTGATGATACTACATTCAGGTCAGTTAACCCCGAAAAGGCTTTGTTTCTCTTTCTAAGTTGATAGCCTGTTGAACTCACCCCCGATGAAAAAACGTATTGGAATCTTTATTAATAGAACGAACGATAGCTATCTTCCTGTTCTTTGCCAGTATTTGTTCCATTACCATGCGTTTTTCCTTCTGAACTGAAGCACAGAGTATTTAACTGCGACTGCTAGTTTTAGGCCGCGTGAGGCGCTGTTTTGGCGCCAGCCGAAGGATCTGAGTCCGGTCACCCTCACCCTCGTAATTGTTGCAAGGATAGCTACAGTCACAGGGTGTTTTGAAGAGTTCGCGCTCCTCGATTCGCTTTATTTCAGGCGGATGTAGACGTAATTGCGTGGACGAGGTTACACCAGAAGGACAGCAGTTGGAGCAAAACTGAAAGCCAGCTAGCTGACCATCTGGCAGGAGGTGTACAAAGTTAGTGTCTGGAAAGACCCAGCTTGGAAGCAGCACTCATGGTAAAAAGAGAAATCCTAGGAATCCTAGGAAAGCGTCTAAATTCTTCAGCCTAGAAGGACAGTACTAAAGGCTTTCATGGGAAGGCAACTGAAAAGAGAACATTATCTCCAGCAATAGACGGGAACTAAGCAACGAGTAGCATGTACTAGTAAGATTTGAACGGAAAAGCACAGCACAACAGCCTCTCTTAAATTCAATTCTTTTGTTCTTTCCTTTGGTCTGTAGAGGTGTTTTCTTGGTGCTCTGCCTTGCTCCGACTCAGCTTTCACGCAGTAGCACCAGTTTCTACCTGATTGCTCGCCAACGTTCGGCGTTAGTGTGCCTATTCTATCACTATGGGCAGTTACTGCATCGCCACCACTTGTACTTACTATAGTCACAAGGATTGCAGCACAATGGCGTGAGGATACAAAGAAAGGTGACAAAGAATGAAAAGGAAGAAGCTCAAACGGCAAGAAAAAAGCCATTAGTAAGCGGTGCAAGACACCTCTATATGAATGACGAGCTCAATGGGTTCGGCCAACAGCTAAGTACTTAACGTAGTAGCAGGAAAAAGAATACGGAAACGAACAGAAAACAGATTATTGGAGATGAGCAAGCTGTCGGAAGTAAGGTCTTCTCATACTAACAGGGAACACGGCAACACAGATCAAAAGTGCGGGTAGCAATAGTAGCTGCGCAACTGAGCGTGGAAAAAATACCTAGTAAAAAAAACAATTAAATAGTACAGTAGTGTTTTTTTATTTTACATGTTTCATATTCAATAATATGTATATATATATATATATGTATATATAACTATGGTCACTTATACATATGGCCCCTGAGTTGTAATATTCATGGGCTTAGAAAACTTAAAAGAATTAAGAAATTTACGGCAGATTTGCTCAAACTGTAATAGCATCAGTCTACCAAACTCCCGAGCGAAGGTATCCGCATTGTACTCTCTCCGCATCTATTACCGAAAAGCCCCTCTTGGACTGCCTGGAAAGGTTCTTGGAAGCGCTCGTCCGTGCATAATTTGTGGTGGAAGCGGCAGATCGCGAAATGATTATGTAAAGGTTTACTTGCCCCGGTTCCCCTAGTCATTGTTTTTCCCTTACTGAACAATTCACGGTTTACTTTAGCGAACTTTTGCTCCCACCTGCTGAAACGCTCGCAAAGTGTTTCACTACACGCCGGGAGCCTAAAAGGAGATCTCAAATACTCGACGAGTAGCGAAGTCCCGAGAAGTAGGCCAACTGGCCAGTTTCTTGCAGTGGTCGTCTAAAGCATGCTCCAAGAAGTAGGCCTTTATTCGGTTGAGTAGTTCAAGATCCCCTGCTGCAAGATAATTCCGTAAGCCGCTATCGCCCACATTGGAGGTCCAATAGACAAAGTGCTGTCACGAAAGAAAGGCGACTTGAGATCCTGATCGCCGAAGATGCGGTTAACGCTTTACTATATCCTTCTATGATATACAAAGTCAAGCTGTGATTATTAAATGAGCGAGTAGCCCAAGATACAGGAAATTATTAATGTTAATGAATAGATTAATAACGGGGAGATCGGCGATAAACAAGCTATTGCCATTCGCGATTCTGCCCATCACCCTAACTTTTTTCATCTACAGCCTAGATTTAAATTAACGTGAATCACAGTTTCGTTACTGCCATACATAGCTTAGCCAAAATCCCCTGCACTGGAAATTTGCCAGGGCCGTAGGTTACCAAGTCATTCGCGTCGAGGATAACTTCAATTAAGTTCCTTTTGAAAATGCTTATATAATCCGCAGGATCATTAAGTAAAACTGAGAAGAAGGGGCTTGTTCAATAGCTGAGTGCTTTTGAGTGTCGGCCATCAGGACACTGCGTGTTGTCTCCGCTGGGCTTCTGTAAAAACCATGTTGTTCTTTCAGCAAAGCTTTCCTGCTTTCTAAGAAAGCGGGTCAGAGAATATGCTCCCTTTATCGTTGCACGCTATAACGGTCGCAGAGTCCGCTCACCTGTGACTTCGGGAATCCAATAGCGAAACACCCCTCCGCTGAGCCGGCAGGGTACCGGCACGTAGACTCTTATCAAACGGGGCAGTCGAACAAGGGGCCAAAATGAGGTTCGTCTTAAGCTATTCCTTGCAGATCTCGCCCGGACCCCATGCGTTGTCGCTGTGCAAGTTCATATGTCTATCGGATCTTTAACAGGATAAATGATCTCGCTCAAACAGGCTGTACTCTATTGTGAATTATTTACTACAGATTATAGAGAAAAATGGCATCACTCGAGAAATCGTATCACTCGTCGAAACCAGGCTAGCAAAGTAATCAATGCAGTCAATTAATAAGGCCGATATGTGGGCATGCTAGTCATTTGTATAGCTGTCACTCTACCTCTGCTATTTGTTGATTTTCAGATGTCTTCAATTTCCTCCGTTGTGTGGCGTGTATTAATCTGCCAATTTCCCTAAGCGCTCCGGCCAAAGGGTAGGTTACGGACTGAATCTCTACTAGCAGTCTGTTCTAAGAGCTTTGAACAAGGCGACAGAGATTACTGAACTAGGGCTTGTGTTCTCTGGAGTAGGCGAGCCGGGCAAACATTTTGAGATGTTGGGCGTGGCTTTCGGTGTTGATGATATGACGTACCGAAACGACCTCGTGTGCTTGCTTCAGGAGATTCTCTACATCCACAACGCATTGGTTTCTGAAGCACTGAGGCTGTTTCACTTGCACTACGACGCCGATAGCGATCGGCGGTGTACTCATATATATACAACCTCTTCCAAAAGGCAGCAAACAATTTCGGTTACCGTTCTTGCAAACACATCACTAATGCAAACACATCACACTATGTCCCACCGTGTCCCTCAGACGTTTCTACCGAATTTAGCTTGATTACACAGCAACTACAGGATGCAAATGCGTCTCGGAGCGCAGGTGTAGGATTTTAGTCGCATTGATCCACGCAAGCGTTGAAATCACTAGATATGATTAAGTGCTTTCAGATCGATTCGACGAGGCTGATATAACTTGTTATTGTACAAATGCGTAGGCGACACAATGGTATAACGTTATTTTCAACTGATCCTAAAGAAGGGTCACCTGTTCTGTAATTATAACACACAAACGCCTCCACTGGAACGTCCTAAACTACTACTCTTTCGAACCGAGCACTTCACGGCGTAAAAGCCGGGCAGCTTATAAGGGCAAGGGGGCCATCATCACGAAGATACCACCAATCGATAACGGCTTTTGGCTTGAGAAGTGCTAATGTTGCAGCATTGTCGCAACCCTCAATGTCTTGCTGACCCGTCAAGTACTCCAAAATTGATTCCTGACATAGTT
The DNA here is from genome assembly GCF_002532875.2 of Varroa jacobsoni. Lineage (NCBI taxonomy): Eukaryota > Metazoa > Arthropoda > Arachnida > Mesostigmata > Varroidae > Varroa > Varroa jacobsoni. The sequence goes on from NW_019214266.1 coordinate 296,987, forward strand.
GTGATGGCGTTCGCGACAGTTATTACGTCCTGAATGCGCCACATGAGTGGAAGCCATTGCTAAGACTTCATTTATAAAATTCTCGATCGCTGGGGCTCGTAAAAGAACAGACTAACTGTTTGACACGACGTTAGGTGCTATGTGTAGACAATGACTTGTAGAGGCGGCCCGACGTTGTTGCTAGCCGGTCCCAACAAGCAATAAAAGCACAGGGAAGACACGGGTCAATCTACTGTTGTGAGATAGAAAGAAAAAAAAAACGAGATTATTCTGGTATTTTTTTCTTCGGGCCCCCCAGTGCGGTCGAGCATAGACGTGTCGACGGCGAAGCCCTCAGACTTGCGTTAATAACCCTTTTGAAGGTACTATTTTCATTGTTGGGACGCACACCCTAAGTCAGACTCGGAAACACCAAACTATTAAATTATTACTATTATATCTTACTGCATATGTAGTCGCGTTATGAAAGCACATATATAGACCCGTAAAGCACCAGGCAACCGTGCAGACAATCCCCAGAGTTGAGACTAGCATCACTTATCATTACTACAACAGCTTTAATAGCGATAACAAGGTAAGCTGGCACAAGTAAACACAGACAGGTACGGTCGTGGAAATCACGTGTGTACACAGGCGCCGGTATAAAAAAAGTGTCTTTCACGGCAAAGAAGAAAGTAAGAGAGAGAGAGAGAGAGAAAGAGAAAATGACGCATTTCTTTGAGCTGTCTACTAGGGCACTAAAGGTGCCTACAGTGGGAGGCTATTGGCGCGATTATTTACCCTTTCCACATGCGTGGGGGCACAACCGCGACCATTATAGAAAAATGGCAATGTGATGGCTTAGTCCAGGGGGATAGAAAGGGAAGTAAAGTAGAGGAGAATTTAATCAATGCTTGTTTTTTCTTTTCTTCTGTGTGATCTCTGTCCGCCTCGACTGAATGAAGCAAGGATGAAACAAAAACGAAGCAAGCCTCTGCGAATCTTACGAGGAGACCTGATGCTCATTGCTGTGGCTCGCTTTATTCGCACCCGCTCCACGTCCTTGCGTTCGGTGACGGCCGTCGTTCACGAAACGGCACAGCGCATTGTATCGTTAGGTGTACGTGTTAAGTGTGTTATTGAAATTGCACGCACATACATAAATACGAGTCACGCGCGCGAATTCGAGGAAAACGAATTATATTCGCTGATGGTGCTTCTCTATAGGCACCACGGAAAAGTTACGCCAATGCCGCTCGGGCCGCAATGCAACTAGTACACATTGAGGCATTGTATGCACAGCCATTAGCCAACGTCTGTATGCTCGTGGTTATAAGGTGATCACTTTGAGTCGTTACATACTTGCTTGTACACTTTGACTAGCTGGCGGTAGTCTAATAAAAAGAATTCAGATACACAAACGGAATGTAAGCGAAAATTAGTTGTGTACACATGAGTTTCTACGGTAGGTGGAGGTGGACCTGATTCTAGTGGGAGTAATAGGGACATTTGAAGGCTGTCCTTATAAGAGTTGAATAGCCAAAACGATGAATTATAATTATGGAATAATAACAACCGTTTTTCTTGTCTGGTCCATTTTCGATCTCTGCACAAAAAACTATCTGACACAATGGCTTCGTTTAAAATCGTTCGCTACTAATGCGAACGATTTAATAGTTTTACATGCGGTTGTGGCTGTAACAGGTGAAGTAGATGAAAGTAGTATGAATGGCCCAAAAAGCGTTTCGCTAACGAAACCGACAAGTTGTTTCTGAATGCCGACTGCGGTTGGCCCTGCGTTTATGCCTAGGCCAAACCGCACAGGACGAACAAAAAACCTCAACTAAAACGAAGCTACCTAGTGACCATCACGATTAGTACGTACAGGATCGCCGTGAGTCATGCCTTTGAGCGCCTTATCGCGCTCCTTCGCCTTCTAGTCTCCCGCAGCATTTGTTCCCCTTTCGGTGTCAAAATGAGATAGACAGAATGCACGAGGGCTGTTAGCGGACATTGTAGTAAGTAACAACGACGGAAAGCAGAGAGATGAACACAAGCTGAGATGATGCGGATGAACGTAAAAAGACGGCGCGCGTACTCCGCCGCCAGAAAACGTAGCGAAAGGCCACAATAGCGGCAGCGTTATTATATATAATTCGTGGGGCAAACGATAGACAACCACGCCAGCGTGGCCACACAGGGGGCAAATCTCGAAAACACGTTGTTCGGATGAGGCGTAGCCGAGGGTAAATTAGAGGGAAGAAGAAGAAAGCATTTTGTTACGGATTGGCAGTGTTCTCTTGAGCTGCTTCGAAGTATTGCAGCAATCGAACAACAGTTTGTTTTGGTGTAATTAACGCAGTGCCAACTCGGTACGTTCAAGGAGCATATCTAGAACTAGCTGTGCCAGCGACTTACAACTCGTACGGTCTGGTGGCCTGTAGAGAGGCACAAGGTAAGGCAAGGCAAGGCAAGGCAAGGTCGATCAACCTTTCGATTTAGAGGTCGAGTGGTGCATAGGTAAAGAGAAACGATCGTAGCTTATCGAGGGTGGAAACAGACTGTGAGAAGCGCCAGTGGCCATTAACTACCAGCACACAACTTGAAATACATAAACAATTTGAAAGAAATGGCATGGGCAAAGTGGCAAATGCTGGTGAGTTTTTTTTTTTTTTTCGGTCGAACGTACGAAGAAGTCTCGTAGTCAGTCGCTATTTCAGACCCTCAACAATTACTGAAGAAACCGTACCAATTCTTCCCGTTTCTGCTCTTACTATTTTTAGCAGTGACGAAAATCCCCTTGAATAAGGAATGACACGCATGAGTTGTTCATTAGAACGACAGGGTACGCATGTGCAAAAGGTTAGATTACACTAAATTGTTTCATTTGTATTATTTCCGTGCCAGTTTAGACAGAGGTACGCAGAGATTGCCTGCTAAATCAGACGAAGAGTAAACAGAAACAAGCCGTGTTCTGAGCGCGCGCTAAAATTGTCTAGGCAAAAGCAGCAGATGAATCGAATTATGCAGTACATACCGTGTGTTCTATTGAAAGAACACAATCATATGTATGAGTTTTTTGCATCTAGTACGCATCGGACTTATTAATGTAACAAAAAAACATATTACTCCAGGCTTTGCTATGTTACATGACAGCGTACGGTTGAACTATAGGATTTTAAGCTATGTTGAGGCACGACGACGAAACATGACTAAAAGCAATGCAATTCGTCCGGCGAAATATTGTACCCTTTGCAAAGACCCAGGCAATTTTTTTGCTGCTCCTTTTTAGCAGTAGTTATCCTAGCTTATCTGCTCTCAAGTTAAATTGGTCCTGATAATTAGCAAATTATAACTCAATCGAATTAGGAAATAGTGCTATAGTACTCTCGTACGATGCGACTGACGCTTGCACTACTGGGTTTCGTATAACAATGGGTGCTTTGCAATATGGACCTTATTCTCCTAATTAATGACCTATAAAAGCTATTTATAATCTGCCTCAGTTCAGGGGAGCTGTCGCGACAAAATGTGATCATTTTAATTATGTTTTTTTTTTGGGAGTGCAGTGAAAAAGTGCGGTTATTGTCAGGAACCGGGCAAAGCGGGACACTTGCAAATCTTGCTCCGAGGTTGCTAAAGTGGTCACTCCTTCCAAAAACGATCGCCGTCGAAACTGCCCTCCCTCTGCGACCTCATCTCAGTTTAACCGATTTGACATTTGGCAACACTGGCCGCTTATATATCGGCTTGAGGACGAATCATTCGTATTCACAGGGGCTTGTGAATGGGTGTCGGCCGTTCCCTTCCATTAACTTGCGTTTAGAAGCTGCGCCTAACTCGAGCCAAATGACAGCATCGTCGGCTAAACGTTACTTCGACGTCGTGTTACTGGCCGAAAATTGTCGTCCTTTCCCGACGCGTACTACCTGACCGCATACCGACATTTTCTGTGAAATCCGACGAGCAGAATATTATAAAGATTCTTTTCGGTATTGTTAAGCTTCTGCTTATTTGTGAAGCATTCGTTTTACAGCACAACTACGATTATGTCCGATACGGTCAGAACAGCTGAACGAATCACGCAGGTAAGGTACTATCGCCAGCCGTCACAAAATGCACATAGTATAAGGGCGGATTCTCCCAGCGCCGTATGGGTATTATATCGTTCTGAAGTGATAGTTTTATTTTTTTTTAGAATCCACGACTAGGACAAAGCTAGACGGACGGCGTATCTTTGAGAATCTGGGGTGCGAGAATCTGACAGCTTCCGCAGCAGTTTCCAGAGTAACTTGCATAAGGGACTATTCAGTAACTTGTTGCTCCAAAGTATTCCACCACTGGCCGTTGCCAGAACCGCAGGCACCCGAAAATCGGTCAAAAAAATTATTATACCATAAATAATGGGTATATATAGATATATGCAATACATGAGCAAAACATCGCCGTGTCGAATAATTATTGGGTCGACGAAACAATAATTATAACTTGTTGTTGATGCTCACAAAGTGAAGGGGCAATGAAAATATGTTAAACTACACGTCAGAGTAGCCATCTACAGTAAACAGGAAACGGGAGACGCTCATACAAAAATTGGTTAGTTATGGTGCAAAGCGCGAATGCTGATCAACCAGGCCCACCAACAACGCTCCTGCATAGGATAGGTCTGATGCAACGGTGAGAGAAGATACCATTGTTCTTTCTAGCTTAGCTGAACACCTATTTTAGATCCGAGACGTTCATTTAGGAGGCCTTATTATTCAGCCCATAGTTTGACTTCCTTTTAACTTCTGCTTTTTCTTCGTCGAAACTCAGGTTTCTGGTCGCTTTAATAAAAAAAAAAATCGCTAAATGCATCGTTTTTATTCCCAGTACAAAAGGCAAGGAAGGACGTTTTGGCAACAGATGCAGCCCGTGGCAGCATTTAAATCTGAAAATGATCTGATCACAAGGGCTGGGAACGGACAGACGCGGGGAACTTCAAAATTAAAGTTTGCTTATTTTATTTATTGTTCTTTTTATACAAATTAAAGTTATGGAATGACGAATTGAGACGTTGGAGCGCGCTCTGATCTAGATTTGAATCCAGACGCACCCAGATTTCGCTTTTCGCTAGTACGAGCCAGTTGTCTGCAGCAACATCCAACGCCGAAAGTATTGGACGTAACATTTGATTAGAAGCGTTTGTGAGACTATAAACATAAAAGCATATGTATCTCAGTGACAAAGCTTAGCAGACGAATTCACGCTACCGCCATGCGGTGGCTCGAAAATACGAAGATTGTCCGGGATGCATTCGTTTTATTGTATTGTATGTTTGTCGGGAAGCTGTGCTCCAGACTCGTTATGGTACAGACTAACCGCTAAATGTTCCGTATAGTTAGAATAAATTTCTACTTTTATTCCACTAAACGTTACTAGATAGACAAAAATTATAATATATATGTATAAAGGTACTGTTTTATATCTATCTGAGACAGCTGTAAAAAAAAATTACGAATATATCGATCAACTCGTAACTAACATGACGTAAAGAACAGATATGGATCCGGTTCCCAAGATGCACGAGAGTTTCTTGAATTACTATCTTCAGGATTGATCATTTAAATATATCATGTGTACCTCATCCTAACCGTAATTGTACTTTGAGAGACTTATTTCGATAAAATTGCACTTATTCTTCATGTAGTGGCGAACACAGCCTATATTACATCTATTATACATTTATTACAGTAGAAAACTAAGCATGTACAATTTGGTATTAATGGGTATGCTTCTTTTGTAAAAGTCAGCAAAATAGCAGTTCGTCTCTATACAATATCCAAAGGGTGTTTTTTTTTCCTTTTATAATGGCAGAAGACGCACAGCTAGACCTCACGATTGTACTATCCACGGAGGTAATGTGTGAATTAGGCCCAATAAAATTTTTAAAAAAATTATCCCATTTATGCGAAAATAGGAGGGTATCATACATCATTTTTTTTACTAAAAAAAAAAAAAGAACGAATGTTCCTTTATTTCGATGTACACGCGTCGGGAGATGCTAAGCGTAACCATGTCAATGGGCCAGCCCTCTATCCTGAAAGGTGGGCTTTAAGAAATCAGATGTGGAAACCCCGTTTGACAGGGGATCTTCTGACGCAGCTAACTATTTTTTCGATGTCGCTGTATTTGAAATCTTGACGCTGACTCTTTCTTTGATTACGAAATAGAACGGCTAGCTTTGTCCTAACCTTGCGCCAAGATGTTTTCCGTATTGCTAAACTTACATTTTTTTAAAAACTAAATGTAAGGTATCTTGATTTTTTGTAGCCATTGTTTGTTCGTAAACTTCGCAACAATAATGGTACACTAATTACGCAAAAGTTTCTTTTTTTTATTCTATATTTCTACATTTTATTTTTTGGCGTTATCCACATGTGAAATAATAATAATAGTAGATCATTTTTTTTTTTATAAAATCTTAAGGATTCTCAGAGAAACTGACAATTATTAATACTTTCCGAGAATCACGCTATGCGACTAAGGCCCGCCCTGTTGACCATTCTCTGTATAGAAAAAGCGGGTAGCATTGTGCATATATATATACCTTAATTTAGCTTAGACACAGATAAAGAACCGTTCAAATCCAATATCTGGAGCAGTAGCTCCTACGAGCTTACGCCTATGGAAGCGTCGGCTTAAAGCGTACACTTTCCCTATCAAATCTGCACAGACAACTACGTGAAATGACAAATTCACCGCATCGTACGCGAGCTAAATGCATTCCACTTTCTATGAACGTTTGGTGTCATGAATGCTGAAAACGATTAAGTACCAGACGTAAAATTTGAAATATCCGGTGTGAAATCATCCATTATGACGACGAGCACCAGTTCCCTAATTTGGTGAGATCCCCTAAAATGAGAGGATTTTCGGCGTAACTATTTGCTTTTATACGCATAAAAAATTCAAAGATTTTTAACTCGCCTATAAATGAAGACCCGAAGCAAACAGTTCGCGAGTTGCTTCTTTGACACTTCATTTCCTAACCTTTTAACTTTGTTCAATTTACAGCTGACATTTAACTTCCATTCACCATATACGAAATCACTTCAGATCATAGGCTGCAGGATTTCATTACGGAATCACCAAGGCTGAACCCACGGCATAACAAAGCTTTCGTCACTCCCCCACGAGGGGCAGCATTACGTTGCAGAACGTCACCTTTCCATCTAAAACATGAGCTGTCTGTTATCAGCGATCTAGATTGTGGATCACGTTGAACTTATCTGGCTTTTTTTTTTTTCTCTAATAAGCCTATAAAAGAGCGTGATAGCAACAGGTCAGAGTTACCATCTGCACACGTCAGAATTTCGAAAAGTGTCTGTGCGGTCGAAAACAGTGCGTGTTAGCCATCTAGACTAGGCCGTTTTCTGGCAACCTGTTTACTGCAATTCAAGATACCATAGAAAGTAGTCATTTTACCAATCACTAACGTCAGCGTTATTGAGTAATGAATGCATTATTCTCGTGACAACAATGGATTGTAATGTCGAACTTTTTTTGTCCACAAGGCCAACATTTTCCGCTGATCGGCTATTTATTAGTTATATATTTATAATTGTTCATAAATGAAAAAAGGTCGTCTGCTAGTCAATGAATAAAGTTGGCTTCCAACCAGTACCACATCACACCTTCGCTATTTAGGCGCTTGCTTTGAATATATATATATATATATATATATATAAAATTTAATAATTGCATTCATATCACCGGGGAGCGAACATCTTTCGCAAAAATAAATGTGTTAATTTGTATAGTATGGACCCTCATAGGAGATTACGAAGATTTGCGCAGAATTTCCCTTCAGATTAAGTCTATTTGATAATGTTTTGTGACGAAAGCCAAATTTGTTTCTTATAGGTATAGAGCAGTTCAACATGCTTTGGCAGAATTTTGGCTTTATGGTTGAATCGTCATAAAAATATATTAGATAGAATATTAGTTAATCACACTCGTACTTTTGGAGTATTTTTTTCACAAATAGTCGTCAGCAGTACGATAAAGTACAGTTATTTGTTATAACCGTGATTTTTTACACCAATTTGGAATTACCTAGAAATTTGACATGACCAATTTATTCATTTGGAGTAGTCTAGCTACTATCCGCGAAGCCAGCAAAAAAACTATCACAATAAGGAAAAAAATCCAGTGGTAAGCGGGAAAATGCACGGTCCGTCATTGCATTAGAAGTAAGCTTGCGAATTAGAACCTTAGAATTTACTGTTGGCCAAATAAAGGGGTAATAAATAGAATAAGACATGACTGAATTGGTCACACAAAATCACAGCCTTATCTACTCTATTTAACTTCTAACTTACGAAGTTCTGTCACATGCTGTGAATGCTGGAAACAACTTTGCGAAACAAAGGTTTTTCAAAAAAAATTTAATCTATCTTTCACTTTTTTCTAGGCCTCAACTACTAGCTTCAGTGTCTTTCTGGATGCTTACTGGAGGGCTTACTGGGTACTTCGTGGCCCTCGCACGTACGTCAACTCGTCCAATGAAACACTTTAAGGGGATTCAGATGTAGAATATGCATGAATAGACACAGGCACAGATCCGAAACACCGAAGCGACAAGACTCTGCCCCGGGGGCCGGCTGCTGACTGTGACCTAATTCGCCTTGACTTGGCGAGCGATCGTGATGCAATGCGTCTGCTTTCTTAGCAATATAGAAGTAAAGCTACGTCAAGTGGACCATACTTTGCTCAACTTATTCATTATGTGAAGTACACAGGAAACTCCGGCCGCTGCAAGCGCTGGAGATCCACAGAGGCTTGAACTGAAAATGGCTGGTCCCTACTAACCTAACAGTTGCGCCATGATTGTCGTATGGGCTAACGTTAACAAAGGACGGTTTCACGATGAGTCAACTGTGCAAGTTTAGCCAGCGTGTTTCAAGCGCGTCCTAGGCGTCTACCTTTCTAACCGAAACTCGCTCATCATCTGTTTTTTTTTTCCAAAAAACGCTAGCTTGTCGAAGCAAAGGTTTGATTTAAAAGATACACTTTCTTCAAAATTTCAGTGGAACAATACGAAGTAAAAATGAGTGACATAGACTAAGGTTTCAAAATTACCAGATTCTGTGTTGGTTACTGCCGCTCAAGGGGAGACTACTACGTGATATCAGCGGTCGATACTACCGCTACAATGCTATCTGCTTTGCGAAACGCCTGAGCATTTTCGTAAACCAACCCGCGAATAGCTCATTTTTACGTACGTTGCAGTTCTTCTACTGTGCATATGTACATAATAATATTCATTAATAATGTGTATAATAATAGTGTGAATATAAAATCGTATCTGATGCATTTCGTCATTTTGTGTACAAGTGTGCATATTTACATGCGTGATTTTCAATGGGAAAATTTTAGCTACTGGTCTGCTTAATATTATTCTGCCAAATGCTAGACTGTTGAATTCGCGAAATGTGTATAATGAAATCGCCGGACGAATTTCTGCATAAACAGCAGAGCAGAGACCGACGTCATATTTTGCTATAATCATTACTTGAACCTAGCCTGCCGCTAAAAAAGGACCGAGACGCACTGCGCCACGGCAGACGGAAATTCATTAAAGGCAGTCATCGTCGCGACTGGTGCTGCTATCATATATAGAAGACTGAAGGTTTAACTAAAGCTACTTAAAAACTTAAAGTACCAATCTAAACCAAAATTAGTTTAGCGACGTACGGAGTTAGACTAATAACGGCATCTGGTAGTGAGGTATGTTCTATACATATATCAGAGTACAGAATATCGGAGATATCCTATTGCACTTCAGGATACGTGAAATTGGCGTAAGGTTTAATATCGTGCTTAATTTTAATAAGTGTTTAATAAGGTGCTTAAATATCGGACAGAAAATTTGACTCATTTTAGGCCTAATCGTCATATCGCTGTAGCTTCTATACATAGTCATGTAGTATATTAGCTATTGCAGAACGGAACGTATCGCTTTATGCGCTCTCGCGGATTCGAGTCTGCGGTAGCTTTGTGCTGGCGAGGGCCAACCGTACGAAGTAATGCCAAGCAACATTCGTAACTTCTATCACTATAACGCTCTCCCATAGCGTTGTGTGAGGTTATGATGATATAATCCCTAGCTCTTAGCGTCGTCCCCAGTAATAAGCAAGATCGCAATTGACGAACTTGCAGTATTCGGATCAGATACTATCATAGTTGAGCTACTGCGAAAACTTCACAGCTTTATCAGTTTTTTGGTTGAAAAGACATTATGTTGTTTTGCCTATTTAGAGATGAGTTACTTATTAGTTATTTTGTGATGAGTTACGCAGCCATAAAACTTGCCTAGGTCTACCCCATTCGTACGGTGGTCGCACAGCTAGTTATAAATGTCACCAACGCCTAGACGGCCCCCCTTTGCAATGACTAGATCGAGGACAGAACGGTTCATTGGCGACTTTTTTAAACGATATCGATACCAGGTAAGTCACTTCGTTATAGCTCGGGAAAGCGGAGCTCACGCCATTTTTAAATGCAACCCCAACTAATTTATCTTTAAAACGTTTGTCTTAAGGGCTTTACTTTATTAATCTCTATTACATTGGACGTTTGAGATTGTCTCGTGCTCATGCACTCTAACGTAGCGTTTTTTTCCAAGAAAATTTAGTAAACTCTGTACGGGAAAATTATTGATACGGTTTCGATTTATTCGAATATATCTATAATCCTCGGCAAAAAACCAAGCCTTCCGAAAATTCGGTCCGACTTAGAGCTATGAACCGTCAAGTAATGGCTAAACCGTACCATAACACCGTTATCGTCGGCAATCCAGAATACACGATGCATCGCCTCCAATGTCATCTTCGTTTGTGGTTCACAGAGTTATTTAAAATGTTCTGCCTAGAGACATATGGCCCCAATAGATATGACATAGCATTCTAAGATGTACGGAATATGAATTGTATTTTTCAAGTTCTTTAAAATCTATTGAAAAAAAATGTATGGCCTAGAACAACCAAATACTTAAGAGATCGATAGAAAGTTGACCTGTGAAATAATTGCTGACAGTGATACGGGACGTAAAACTCAAAACACTTAGAGTTAAGCAATCACGTGACAGTTACCCCTGTCATTGATACACAGAAACTACGAATCAGCGATTTTGGCTTTGCAAGCGCGCCTGGTTCCTATACAGTCGACGCAGCCTCTAATCGGCTATTCTAAATTCCCATATACTCAGCATATGTATTTAAGTCAATGAGTAAGAATTATCTCTGCTTGGCACAACATCTATTGCCCCATACAAGGTTCTTATACTAGGCTAGCTTGCATACAAAAGACTCACACATTCTAGGTTTTCGAAGTATAATCTATCTTCCCTTTCACTAGAACATAGATTTTTTCAGTTACTTATTATTTTTATGGTCGGCACGTAATTGTGACCGCGGAAGAATACCGAATTTACTCAATAGACGCAACTGAAATGGCCGCATGCTGCGTAGTCGCGCTCAAGGTGCATGGTGTGAGTGTTGCGAAAGTAAAGACACCGACCACATGTAGGACTAACACAAAACAAACGTCCAGTTCTGCCATCAGAGCATTTTTAACGCAAAATTGCGTCTAGGCCCGGTCGCAAACTTAGGCCACCCCATATATCGTTACGTTTAGCTGGCAGAAACGTTGTTACCGTACTAATACGGGGACATCGAGTTCACGTAGAACAATACCTTCTACTCTATTTATATGTCAATACTTTATATAATGGGTGTTTATGATGTGCTCTGACGAAAGCGCGTTTCTCGTTTAATCTATACACAGCAATGATTATAGGCCGTATCAGTTCTTCAGACGGCTGCTTTGGGTCTCACAAATCTGAAACAGTAACAACCCTCTTTATGTTACGACTGCAAGTTCGTCAGTTAATATTAATTACTCTATATAATCATCATAAAACAGTGTGTATATTATGCCTTACTAAACCGTATCGCTGCCACTGCAGTAATCATTGCCTTAAAAATCTCAGCTCTAACGTACAAATAATAGTCTTCTAGTAAATTTCAGATAATTCAGGCCGCATTGGCGATTGTCCTGTTGCGATCAGTGGCCCTTCATCAAAATGAGTATAAACAAATACATTTTCTACTTATCGGTATGTTTGCGATACCAGATCTTCGCGTGAAGGCCTTTTTCAGAGCTGTTCAGGCGTAAGCGATGCCTGATTGCTGTATAAGCGAAATTATCTGTCATAAATCGAGGCACCCACAAGTAAATACTTGAATGAAACTCGAAATTTAAAAATTTTAAAAAACGGAGGCTCCGACGACGGAGAGAATTGGCAAGGAATTACCCGCTATATTTTGATACTGACGGCGTCGTAAGGATCGTTCAAGTTGTTCTGGGCAATGGGATGGGGTACAATTGCCAGAGGCTACCTTGCCCTATACGCCTAGTAACGACAGACCAATTTGTCATCTCAGCCGAGGAAAGCTCTTTCGTAGAAATCAGGGGGCGCTGAAAGACCTAAATAACAATATCACTATTTCATAGACATATCTACAATCAAGAAATAGCCATTCATTTGTCTGCTTTGGTGCTTTATCTCTTGTATTTGTTTAATAGTTGTTTAGTTGATCTCCTGAAAGTGATTTTCTAACCGACAAAAGGTGTATTATGGATAGATTGCATTATGGCATACGGTAGAAGTTTTATTTAACTGGGAACGTCAGTAATTTATCGCAATCTATACCTAACAGCTGTCTTGTACCACCCAAGAAGCGTGGGCTTATTCTTATCATCGAACTGAGTAATTCATAATAATCTCGTATGTGGCAATAGGACAAAGATTTTTTACTCTAAAGCTTCTCGGGCACTTTAAAGCCTTTAGGCATTTAGACTATACGTCCTCGAGCGCACTCTGTAATCATGAGCAATTCGAAGGCAGAACTGCGGTCCTAAACCGTAAGTCTTCATCGAGCAGTTCGACAAGTTTGAACTTCTATTCGGTAAATAATAGAATCTAATCGGACATTTCAACGTACTGAAAATACTGCTTCTTTTGTTTTGGCTCGCGTAGCCCCATTCCAAGCCGCCTCCTGCCACAGACGGCATCGCGACCTCTCGACAAAACTAAAACCATAGGTTGCCGGATTCCCATAGGCGGTAAATGTACACAGACTACTGACAGGATATACAAAGGCCCTTCTAAAAGGATGTCGTGCCTAAGATGGATACCGGCTTAGTGTCTCGTTCAATCAACAACAGCCTCTGGAGCCACTCTGGGAACTAGATATAAAAGTAGAACTGTTAGGCTTAATTAGAATTTTCAAGATCACGGCATTAGCCTCTAATTGAGGTTGAGTATTCAGTCCTCAGGGGACGCAGGAGCCATTACAAGTGCAGGACAGCTTATCAAAAAAGGATACAGTGTTGTTTAGATATCAAAGGTGCACAAATACAATTTCTTTGAACCCTCAGGTTATGTGGCTTGTTTGCGCTCACCAATAGTAAACTATCGTGATCATTTCGATGGTATAACACTTCCCTGTTTCGCGCGGCTGATTATCACTACTGTTATTATTGCCATATATTACATACTTCCAGTTTTTAGCAACCTATCGTTAATGGACAGTCTATTGTTCCAATCCTGGATGCCTCTTTTTTCGGCTTTTGGAAGCAATAGTGCGGTATAGACTAGGCGATGAACTGCGAGATTTGCTCGAACTACGTTTGGCGTGATACTCGACCGAATACCAATTAGCTTGAACAGGTAGTAAAGCAGGCAAACGTCACCACGGCGGACCTAAATTTGAGATTCTATTTTAAATACCATCATCACCCAGACATTCAGCATTAGCCGTAACCTGCCTAAAGATTAGCATTATGTCGCTGAGGAGGCTCAATGAAACACAAACCGGACGTCGTGTCAGTAAACGCATCACCGCAAAGGTTATCATAATAATGACGAGTCCCTGAAACTGGGAATGCAGCTTCGTCAAATCATTGCAATTATTTTAAAAAACAAAAACCACTTTGTTCAATCATAGCATACTTTTGTACGTTCGCGGATACCGAAGCTTATATCGACACTTGTTTTATTCATTTGTTTTCAATTTTCTCTCTGTTTTTGTAGTAAAAGTGGGCCCCCTCCAGAACGATAGGAACTTTAGCTACCCTTCGCTTTTAACTTCGACCACCTTACGTGATTTTAAATCTCGGAGACAAACTTGTTACAGCTCCAACATAACAGCGAAAAACACAGTTTACCTGCAGCCCTGCAGAGTCTCTTCGGTTACTGCATAGCTTTCAAGCCGTGCTTTCGAGTGCACTGATCGACCGGGTTAGGATGTGTTTTTAAAAATATGCGTCCTTAATGTCCTAAACAAGATGTGTCCCCTGGGATTCGAGTTACTGATTGCCATCCGGGTGCTCCTTCGGCCTTTTATCTGCAATTATATTGCTACATACGTTTGCCACTTGCAAGGCAGACTGCAACAGACTTCGGTTGATATCAAGTATTGTTAAGCTTTGCGCCCACACGATACGTCCTTCATACGTTTCGTGCGTAAAACACTATGTTTCCAAAGGACGTCTGAACTTTATTTCATTCAGACCTTCTCGTAGAGCGAAGAACTTATGAAAACAGCCGTAGTAATAACGTACTCGTATGAAATGTGAGCAGTATCTCGCTTATAGAAGGGAATCCATAAAAAAAAAAAAAAGAAAAAGCTATATTCGATGAATGACTATTGGTCTTGTGTTTTTTCTTTTTTTTTTTTGTTTTGTAAGGTAGCACTGGGTTTGCTTTGCTAGGGATCACTTATATCTTGGTACGTGTTACACACGGAAACCACTTAGAGTTGTTGTGGTCTCGATGTAAGCTATTTTTAAAAGAAACGTGATGAATACAGGCGCCACGCGTTGTCCGCAGGTCGAGAAGCATCAATAGCTCTATGTGGTATTATATTCTATCGACACGACGATGCGCGTTACGGCGATCGCATCTTCGACGCGGACTAATGTTACGTTTTGACCTTTTCGTAGAACACTTCTCGTGATCGAGGCAGGATCTTAGAAATGCCCCTACGATTCAAGAAGCTGCAGTGCTATTTTAAGGTAGAATATTATAATACCATTCCCACTAGTTACAAACTCCAACTGTAATCAAGTTGAACGGAATGAAATGTAACGAGAACGTCTGCTCAATCGAATGAAAGTACCAGCCTAAAATCCAAAGCTTCCCCTCGCTTTCTGGATAAACAATGCGATTAACGAGCTAACAGATGAATCCTGATTGTCGATGAATTAGTAAACGTTAGCTTAAGATGCAAACAAACTGAAAGCGTCTCAGTACTCCGATATGCGGTATAAAAGCCCTAGATAATGTCAAATAGCCATGTGATCTAATCGTTCAGTCAACGATTCATTAACCAATTACCACTGTTTGCCGTTGAGTTTTACAGGGGTGCCAAGTGCTCTCGAATGAGACCGTACTTCGGTGAACTCTGCACATCGGATCCGAGTCAACACGTGTGACGCGGTCGAATGGTTTGAAATGAAGGATTATTTTATTATTGTTTTCAAAGGCTCTTTTATTCACCTTAATGCTCTGGACTTGACTGGAACAATTGAGTGCGCCTTAGGCTGCTAACCTCATTAGGACGCATCCAATGCCCCTCTTTTCAACTGCATCAGACCATTAAATTAATACACCCATAATAATAACTCGGCATAGTACGCGGTTCTGCAAACACCAGTTTGGATAATGGTACTGGAAACGATTCTATTCGAATGTCCGAAATCTGCCGTCAAAATTGTAGTATCTCATTCTGCCCACATAAACAAGACTCGTTTTCTATTGCTGCTCGCAAACGCCAAACCTTTGACACCATTCAAATAGGCCTTTACCCGTCCCACGGTAGAGGCCCCTAGAAACGTGTTAAGGGATCCAACCCTTAGTCGATATAGCACTTAATAGAGTCATATTGCCTAGGATCGCTTTTTATGGATAGAAAAACTTAAACAGGTTTATTAGTAATATCGTTCAGACGTAACGGTAGGTTCAAGGCAGGAACTTGACCATGTCGTCTTCGATCCAGTTTCTGCTAAAGCGGCGAGAAACTCATGTTTGCAATGGTTGTTTTTCGTTTAACTAAAAATAGTGTTCCACTCAAATTCCAGAAACAGGTTCACGTACTATATAACCTGTGTTTTTTTTTCCTATTCCTATTATTAGCTCTGTTTCGCTGAAACGTTTTGGAACTTGTTAACTTTACTATCGATTTTTTAGAAAATAACCAGGTCTTTATGAGCAAATTAGCCACCGATCGGCGCTGGCTCCAGGTTTAAATGTTGCAATCTCAGGTAGTAGTGTTAGCATCGCAACGACCCCCCAAAAGTCCAAAAAGTATTTTGGGCTGCCTTCACAATTTGCTGACCTCGACAAAAAACGAAGTAGAGTAGATGTCAAAAATGCACTTTTTTTTTTTTACCAAGAACAGCTCTTTTCGGTAAAAAATAATTGACAAATCATAAAATAACAACATGTATATGGAAGAAAGAGCACTTCTAAATAGTATGTAGAGATAAACAAACAAGAATGAAAACATTTAAAAAGAAGCGCCATTACTCGTGTTCCAATTTAAGGTCTAGGAGTATGGGCAGAAGCTACACTTATCAATTATGCATCCAGAAATCATGCTGTACGCATTATTCGATAAATAATTCAACTCTTTGTAAGCTCATAAGCTCACGATAACTTGATAAGTTATTCATATAAAATACGGATGTAGCCCGGAACCAGTCGATTTAGTGTAATTTTGCGTCACCATTGCTGCAAACAGCTAGTAAATTAGAAGATTTGTTTCCACCTATCATTGAAATAAGAACAGTGCAAAAGGATTATGATATTTCGGAGTGCTCTTTTCTGAAATGGACTTGGTTACGATGGCCTGTCAGGCTACATTTAGCGAACGTTGCGCTGAACGTGAATATACGGTATACGTACTTCAAACGTCTAGAATACGGCGTCTGAAACAATGGCTGACGGCAGAGTCGTACATAAAATTCGGAATACCTACAGTAGATATCAAAATGACAAAACGGGCAACGAAGCTTTTTCAAAGGACAAAATCACTAATAAGACGATAATAATAAAAAATACTTCAGGTCACTTTCTGTTTCGTGCCTACTTTAGTGTTTTGGGCAAAACTTTCACAGGTACATACTTTCCTACAGTCCTGCCAGGTGGAGTAGTATTGCAAATTAGTTAATATTATTTACCTAAAAGACGAAACAGGACAAGTGAGCCTAGCTTAAGAATACTGGAGACATATTAGCTACGGAAATTCGATTGTTAAATGCAATTTTATTACGTGTTTATGTTGACAGCCGTCAGTAGCTATTTTTAATAATTTTTCGCCTAGTCCAAGTTGAAGATGCTGCATCCGTAATGCGGATTGAAAATAGCAGTACCTTGACTTAGATTAGCGTAGTTTCGCCGGCTGCGTAATTAATACGCGTCATATTCACTAACATACAAAACTATAACTTTTTATGTTAATCTCTTGTTTTGTGTGCGTATATATATATATATATATCTCGGCTCGTCTGCCTTTTCTGAGCAAACCACTCAACTATTAAGTGACTCTTTAATTAGTATATTAGGAATCTGAACGGGAACTAATAAAAGTGTAATGCTAACAAACTGAACAAGTCGATCTTGTTAATTATTCTTATTATTATAATTCGTTTATTATCGTTATCGTTCATGAGAAACTAACCAGCTTGCCGATGCCGTCCATAAGATCCACTACGTCGTAGGGGCATGAGGAGAAACGCACGTAATTACGGCTAACAGTCTACTCCTATAGAAATTCTATCCAAAGCGGTTAGGTGCAATGGGACACCACAACGCGTCACTTCGCGATGTTACCGTCATATATATGTACAATATAACATTAGAAACAGGTTGACTTTCAGGGGAACCTCCGGCCCCAGTCTCTGCCGGTTGGGTCTTGCTTATTCATAACAAATAACTGACTATCGGTTATAATTGCCATTTGCATATACTCCTTACCAGTTTAGACTCCTCATTGCTTTCCCCTCTTTTACTGCCCTCTTTCTGGATAATAACCTTGCTGGCCGTGATGATCTGCAACACCAATCGAATTGAAGGGGAGAGATTGGCCATTGTTCGAATACAGTGCGAACTCTTACAGGTAGGTGGCAATATTTACCTACTACCGAGCACGGCAATGCTAAAAGCGAACCATCTAACAGTTTCGACAGATTAATTCCCTCAACCAAGCCAGACATGATTGTTATTCTCGAATTTGCCGAGGGAAGATTGTGCTACCGCAGGTTTTGTTTCCAGTGTATTTCCTAATATCAGTGGCGCAATTGCGTGTTCTTGTGGGCAACTCGTCTTGTATACGTGCACGAAAAAAGGGAACACTTCGTCAGGATCCTACGTGCCGTATATCTGCTGCTATAGCACCTGTACCTCACACGAACACATCGAACAGGTAGTTTAAACTTAGCTTCTGCGATTGACGTCGCGTGCAGCTTCACACTCACAGTTACATACAGGCACATGCAAGCACACGTACAGGAACAGATGTGCAATTTAACTTGATTTGTTCATTTTTAAATGCTCGGTTGGTTGATTGGCTGTAATGTGACTGGTAGTTGACATAATAATTCTCTTGCGTTCTCTCTCAATCGATGATGGCGGCGGTTGCTTCTACAAGCAGACGCCCTCTCATCAACGGCTGACCAGCCAGTCCAAGGCTATAAATACGATACTCGACTTTTCTATTGCCTCTTCTCGGCTCATGAAGTAGGACGAAGCGCTAGACGTCAGCGTAACACGCATTAAATTCTGCGATGGCCTCCGTTGAGCTGAAACACACCGATGCACCGACGATCCCGGAGGTCGAAGACCGTACGACGGAGAACAACGGTGCCTCGCACGACCTGAAAACATCGGAGACCAATCGCAGACCTCGCAGGAAGCCCTCGAGGTTCCGCAAAATCCCCCGCAGCCTTGCCGACGACAAAGAGAACAAAGGTAGGTATCTCCAATTTCAACTAGGTATACATTAAATGACTTACGTTACATGTGGTGCGGTATGGTATAGCTATGTTGTGTTACCCTAGGTCGGCAAGAAAGAGGTTAAAGATTAGCAGAACTTCGTTAAACAAAAGACGCGCCCCCGTCACCACTGCTACTGACTGCGGCTGACTGCTGTCGATAAGATGCCGTTCTCAGTCACCAAGTGGACGCCCACAAGATGGCGGCCCGCCAAACTTTAGATTAGATACAATAAGTGTGACTTGGCAGTTTTTCACCTTATTTGTGCAGTTACAGGCAGTGTTGAACGCAGTTCCGAATAAAGATTCCCAATCATTTTCAAGTATTTCGGCGAGATGTATGAGCGAAGGGGTGTGTGGAGCAATCTATCATGATGGGAAACCTAAAGTTTATCGTTCTGTATGATTTCGATTAGCTCTGACAGTAGCCTGCGGTCGGTGTTCTACCCCTCTATAATTTCAGGTCCTCGCATTGCTAAGGGGGGCCGTCAAAGAACGACATCGGTATCCTCGGCGACATCCGGGCGTTCTCAACGTCGCGGGGCCAAACCTGCCCGACGCAGAACCCCATCGGAAGCGTCCACAATTTCGGAGTAGGTGTCTTTTGGTGTTGTCGTTCCGGCTTAGACTTATGTCACCCTATACTAGGTTCATACCGGTGGTTTTTTTCTGTCATAGAAAACAGAACCCGTTTGCTTTTTCTATTTTTCCACAGCTTCTAAAGTTTGTTTTAGATTACAGCTGATTCATAAAGTGACTTGCGTGTTTACCAGAACATAAGGGCAAAGAGGTTCAGGTTGATCCTATGGGTCATGTGCGACAATCATATGATTTGTTAGCAGTATCTAACGTCGTTCTTTCTATAAGCTAAACGTGGCCACTATCGATTTTGTGCCTTCCTTATAACTTCTGTTGTCTAATGGCTGTTCGTACTTCGTACATCATTGCCTTCACAGAGCAAACGAAGCTTCACCTCTACGTAAACTTCGCGATACTGTCATGGACAAGTTCCAAAAGAAAGGCCTAAACCTCCTTAACTCGTACATCAAAAACAGAATGGAATTAGCGAAATTCGATAATACGACCAATTTCCTCGAGCGTTGCGATGTTCTCCAAGTTGTACCAAATAAGTACAGGTAAGTTGTGATCTTGATTTGTTGCTTTCTTATTAGGTTTACCGTTCTCACGGGTCTCAAGAGAGGCTTTTTCCGGAAAGTTGGAATTAGTTGCACAGAATTAATTGAACTTTTGAGTTACGTTTTGTTGCATAACTATGTGAACTTTTAGCGGAACTCTTCATTGCTCGTATACTCATAAACCAACTCAACTCGATACAGCTGAAATATACAGCATAGCATCACACAATACACTCTCTTTCCATTGTTATTTACTGGTTCTATTTATGTTTGCTCTCTCTGCAGACTCTCTAACCCGCACATCAAGAATACAAAGCATGTGATCCGCACGCTGGACCGCTTCTCGTTTAAACTTATGTTCGCCGATCTGAAGTACAATCGTAAAAGGCGCTTCCAGGTGAGCAAGCTTTTAAGTGAGAAGGAGGAGCGAATGCGGACAATGTTCGGCGACGACCTCGTTACCGAAATTCTCAAAGTCTCTAATGAGGCGTTCGAGCGACGCTTCAACCGTATCCGCGAGCAGCAAACGAAGATCTTCGAGTCATTGCTTAAGGAGTATGGTATCGCCGAGGATGAGAGGGCTGAAAGCGAAGAACGCCTCAATCGTATTAAGGAACGCGAAAGGACTCGGCAGGAGAAACGAGTTCAGGAAAAATTACGTGTTGGTGACAAAGAGGGAAAAAATGAAGAAGACGATAAGGAGACCAAGGACGCCAGGGGTGATATTATTAAGAAAGATGCCAATAAAGAGGATCCCGAGACAAAGAGCTCTTCCGCTGTTCAAAGCGCTGATAACGCCTCAAACAGCGAAGACATTAAAAGAAAGGATGTTGGCCAAGGGGAGTAGAATAACGGCTTCATCAAAAGAAGCACAGCAGGTGTTTAACCGCGAAGTATTGAAACCAATAGCTGCTACACTCTGCTATTAGTTTGCAGAATTTCACGGCTCAACGCCTACTGCGCCTACTGCAGCAACGGTTGTGAGCTGGTGCGCCCCGGAACTAAGGTGCAATAGCATGTTGTAATGCAACGATTGATATGTGGTTCATGGCGTTTGGCCGGTCGTTCACCCATACGTTGTTACTGCAATAAAAAAGGAGAAAAGGATCCGCTTCTACTCCTATTTTCGATACTGTCATTCTATGCTGTAGCTAAGGCTGAAGAAAAAATAGGGAGTAGGTCTGCAAACTTTAGGATCCAATTTGTAGCTTAATTTGAATGGGAAAAAAACAGCATGGATATAGGCCACCTCTCGCCCTAAAGTAAAAAACCGATGTTTCAGAAGCGCTGCAAATTTCAAATGCATTTTTTGTTCAGATGTATTTTTTTGTAAACAAAAATTCAGTTTAAATGTAATGGTCGACTAAACAATTTTTTCTACGGAAATTATGTAAACACGGGATATGTAAACACGGGAATTATGTAAACGAATCGACAATAGCAACGTATTAAGATAGAACAGGCGTATAGTGTACGTACTTTCGCAGGGCATCTTCGAATAATTACTACCGTAATTTTACAAATTACTTTAATTTAATAATTATTTTTTATTAATTTTACTTTTTTTACGAAACGTTTTAATAATTACTACCTACAAACTTCAGTAGCGTGTAGTAGAGTTTAGAAGCAGCAAGTTTAGACTTTTTTAACAAGAATTTCGCAGTACCAACAATCCATGGTATCGTTTCTTCTAATATTTAATCGCGTATATGTCAATGTCGTTGGCAGACATTGAACCAGCGGGTCCATAGCTCCTGCCTCATCGTCATGAAACGTGATTGGCAGGAGGTAAAAATTTGAAGGCCTTGATGTTTGTCCCGATGTTTATAGACTAAATTTTGCGTAGGGTATACGTGGAGCGTGCACACGGTTTACATGAAAATAAGTTGAGTAGCTAATTCATTAACACACCATACATATCCCGACAAGTTTATAGACTTGTTCATAACTTGTTGAACAAGAAAAGATGTTATCACACTGCGCGCCACCGAGATATAGGAACAATTGGTCATTTTTACCAAACACAGCGGTACACAGGTGTACACTAGGTGCTGATATTTCTAATTATGTCAGATATTACATTGATATCTGACAGTAAAATGACGTCGAAGTCCTTCCTTTTTAAGCCAAAAATTATGTCAGTTCACTAAGAGTTCTGTGGTCTGCCCTAATGTAGTAAGCAGTCGCCATGAGCTCAACAATACAGACAGAGAACACATGATTTTGTTGATAATTTTTGTCAGATATTTGAAAAACTTAAAAATTTGCCGAGTTAAAGGCCTGTCTTGATTCCCATACAGGCCAATAAGGCACGGTGCCTCTTCCCTTACAAAAGATGAACAGCGTCACTTGTAATAATATTTGTCACTACAGTTCGAGAATTCCTTATATCGGTAATTTTTTTATTATTGGCCTGCTCACCGTTCAGTCTTTTATCCGTCACTAGAGTTAACCCGTTATCCATTTTGCCAGGGATCTTGCGAAATTGAATGGTTTATTCCGGCTTCAGTGGGTTAGTACAGAGAAGGTACATATTTGCGGTATATTTAATTGTGCACGTTAATATTTTAGATAGTTATAATGAAAAAAAAACATGTATGATAAAAATACATTCATACTGGTACAATATTAGCCACGTAATGTTAACAACTTATGTTCAGCGTACGGCGATAGCCTTCTCGGCGTTTTACTCCACTCTGTATTTTGTGCTTGAGAGCAAATATATATAGCGTTACAACTAACGCTGGTTTATTTAGACCACGACGAAAATTATCAGGCGAAATCCTTACCCGCCAAATCATTACGGGGTTAATGTAAATAAATGTCCTATGCTTCTGTTAAATGTTTTATTCGATCACACCTGTCATATAGTACACTGCCGTAAAGCGCTGCGTCAAGCGGTTGGCTTCCAGCACAAAACGAAATCAGGCCCTGTCCGGTATAAACGTCTGAATTTTTGCAATGCAAGCCAGTGGTTGTATTTGGCGACTAAATAGAACCGTGTGAAAAACTAACAAAGCACTTTTGAATCTCATTTGATGCTACATTGTTTGTTAAGCGAAGGACAATGCCTGCTTGCATGATAAGGTAAATTAGATCAAGCTAATAGATTGAAAAGGCTATGATTTATTGACGAAAACTTTGTCATTTTAAGCCGATAGGTGTGCCAGTGACGTGTAGCCATTGGCCTTGTCGATCTTCGCTGTGCGTTATCGTGTAATTGCATGAATTAAAATTATAAATAAATATTTGGGAATGAAAAAAATTAGGTTCGCATCCTTAGCTAACAGTAAGCAATGTTTCCTGCAATGCAAGAATAGATCAGACTAGGTTGTGAACTAGGTCTGCAGCTATTCGAAGCGTTTGTTTGTTTGTTTTAACATTGTTATTTTGTGTGTGGGTTATTAATGTTTTTGCCACTTTCGGAAGCTTCTATAAGCTTCGCACGTTGTTCCAACAGCGGCTTTAATTGCATTTCCCTTGAGATCTATTCTTCGGCAACGCATTGGTTCAGTTTAAGGCAAGAATACCATGGGTGGACAACGTAAAAGTATCAAGATCTAGCTGCAAACAGGTAGACTCTAAAACAAATCCCTGAAGCGGAAGCTGCTGCGGCCTGGCAGATAATGGTGAACTCTCTAAAGAATTCGTACAATATGACCGTTACATTAAGGCGGCAGGAAGGAAGCGTCCAAACTCTGGTCGGTCGGAAGTTCTGCCTCGGCGAACTAGTCGAGTGCGATATTCAAATTTTATATCTGGCACTGCCTTGGTTAAGTATTGGTTGAGAAGGCTAATGTCAATTTGGAACCTAATTACTTTTAAGTTCTCGTGGAAACTTAATGGGTGACGGTTTTGCTTGCTAATTTTATATCTGGCACTGCCATTGTAGCCTAGGTCCGAATCCGGGCACAGAAACAGAATTTTGTGCTGAGCCAGCAGCGTAATAGAAGGCCGAACGAGATAGAAAGCTACACTGAAAAATAATTTAGTTGAAAAACGCGTCAGAATCCGTGGTCGCCAGGGTACGCAGTGAGTAGGATATAGAACATTAAGACATAAGAAAATTACTTCAGAAAATGCTAAATTACCAGTAATACCCCGGAACGACGGCCAGAACATATTTAATGTTTGTACCTTTATTCAATGTAATACACGCATATATTTCTAGTTTAAATAAGAGACCTAATATATAGACGCCCTGGTAAAATATTATTGTTCAAAAGTCGTTGCCCTCTCTAGGGCCTAAATCAACAAAATAAGTAAATAAAGTGATAACCGTAGTATTACTTTTCATTACTTATTTCATCAGCATAGACATTTTCTACGCTATTATATAATATCTATAATAGTTTGGATACGACCAACGGAGGTTTTATTACGAGCTAAAGCGTCAGCGCTAAATAATGGTCTCTGTGAGGCTCGCAAACCTGGATCTTTCTCAAATTTGTTGGACGCCCATGACGGCTAATCTAATCTTACTTAGACGTCAAGCGGTCCCAGTAAATCTATTTTCCTATCGCTTATGAGCTAACTAACTATTTATTTGTTTTTTTTTTTTATGTTTACAGGTGCTCTGATCAACTGTCGAAAAACTTCGAGAGAATAACGATCGTTGAAAAAGCAATGCCTAACTCTAATTTATTTCATTATAACTTTTTCCTATTACTAATTAAATATTTAGGGGCAGTAAATTTTGAAAATTTGGTTAGAAAAATCGATTACAGTATCGACCTATTCTGTGTGAACGTTCAGATAAGGGTAAGACTGCGTTGTTGAAGAGCATAAACACGATTCTGGCGCTCCCCACAGCACCAGACTGAACATTTCGTCCTAGAAGCCTAACCCTACAGGTTAAGTGCGGTGCCAAGAACCCTGACCACTCAAAACATAATACCTGTATGCTCAAACTGTGACCGCCATATACAACTGAGGCAATAAATTTTACCCCTTTATTGTAAAATCTAACTCGGTTGTCGCGTTAAGGGGTTTGATAAAACAAAAGTATCGTGAGAACAGGCAGGTGAATATGATTGTATTAATTCTTTAGAAGTTAAAATCAAAATACGAAGCGGCATATAAACTTACGTGAGAACGGCAATAGGCCTCAAAAAATTATAATTATATAACATTTTTTCTTCTTTAGATCTTGTAACTATGAGTCGGTAAACGAAAACGTGGCGAACTTCTAGCAGTATCTTCTAATCTCCCACAACATATATTATTACGTTGTTCCGTTTGCGCAGCAAGATGAAACATACATACCCGCTAAAAGAACGACAATCTATAGTATGTTTTGAGAACACCCCGAATTCGAGACGCCTTTGCTACATGACCTGTGGCGGCTTCCACTAAATGATTCATGGTTTCGAAGCGAAGCTTCTCTGTTGAGCAGTTTGGTTGAACGTCGTCTGCTGCATGAGTACGGCTAATAGGGGCGCACGTGAATGTACAGAAAGTTTATGCAGTGTTGTTCCGAAATTCTAACCCCTCTCTGGTCCCACAGAAATTCGAGTGTACTAAGTAGGCAGATAAGGGGGTGGTACCATGTCGCCGCTCATGAGAATGCTGGGCCTGGGGGGCCGGGTTTCTAGCAAGACCCATCGTTTTACTCAACGGCGAACGGTCATCGCTCATCGCCTACCATCGCGGTTTGTAAGGTACGTTTCCATGCACCCGGTAAGCAGTAGGTCCGCACATTGTATTGCCGGCTAATAGTAGCCGTCACATCAAAGGCCGTCTGGCTAGATTGAATGAGCTCTATACCTCAAATCGTGCCTCTAAAATACTCAATCTTATTGGTGACTCTAGATGAAAACGTGCACTGGTTCTTTTCTATAATTCTCGAAAAAAAATAAGAACTTATTGTTTAGCTCTTCAGAACATACATGGTATTTAGAATGTTCTCATTGCCCATAAGTAGTCGTTGCTGATGCTTGGATTCTGGCAGTATCTTTCCACGATGCGGAGTTGGCGACACGTTCAACAAATTCGCATAAAACCTTTTGCCTCTACGCTAGAGCTTCTGTCTATACATAAGCGATGATGTTTGTGGATGGAAGCGCGCGTACCGCATGAAAAAATTGTGCTCTTACACGTTAAGCACGCTTACAAGAGGTGATGTAGAGTCTGGCGTTCTCTAGACAAGCACCTTTTTTTAGTGATTAATTAAGGTTAGTTATTTTTTACACTGCACAAAAGAAAATTTATCTTCTCCAAGAAAATATTTGTTTATTTTATGCACATGCTTTGCTGTTATTTATTTATTTTTAACGAAATCTATGGAGTTGTAATTACGAGGGGATTTGAATTTTACGAAACAAGGACATGATGTATGGAAGTTTCACGTCAATTCTGAATTACTGTTTAGTTTTTATATAGTTTAAATGTTATTGCCCAACGAGTTTATTTTGTTTCATAATGCTGATGGTATTGGTACAATTTTTGTGTTAAATGTAGAAAATAATTGATTTAATTATTTGAAAATTTAACATGGAATTTTGTTCATTACGTTATGAAAAATTAAACTGATCAAAAATGAATTATGCCTTTTTACAAGAAAGAAAATGTGATTATATCTATAGATTTTATCCTTACATTGGTTGTTTATCTTTATTCAATAACGAAATGCAAAAGGACTACCACTCCTAAGCTCTTAGAAACTCCTTCAACGATGATAATCTAAAAAAATGTATATATATACAGATTTAGATCATGACCGGTTGGGTTTGAATTGCAGAAAGACTGTAGCGGAGTGTTTCAAGTACTTAATTCTTCAACGTTCGTCGTCACCGCATCAAACTATCAACTCGCATGTGTAACTAAAATGTATAAAAAAAAATTGCTTTCCGTTTTTCTCTACTGTTGTCATACTAGTTCCATGCCGGAACCGATATTCGAAATGCAGCGACCCGTCAGCCCCGGGGGCGCTCGAAGGAACCGGAAAAATACTGCCACCGCACGGGCTCTAGATGTAAACTCTCTCGATTCAAAGCTGACCATAATGGACCAATATGTTCGTCGATGTGGCCGCATAACACGAATGTCACTTGAAGAAGCAATTAAGAAGGGAAAAGAGCAAGGTTGGTATATATATATGTATGTATAGGCTGGTGCGTCTAAATTAAAGCAAAGTTTGTTGCAACTTACATGTGTTCAAACTTGGCTAAAGTACGAAGAAAGTCAGTTTTGTCTAGAAGAAAACAAGAAGTTCACCACGGCATACAATAATGCGCCGGCTTTTAAGCGTTCGTTCCTAGTTAGCGATTATCTAATATTTATGGGTCTTCTATCAAGATTAAAAGCCTTTTTTTGCCCACAATCGACGATCTAAATTATTGTTAGTTTCTATACAAACTGAGTAAAACAAAGAAGATGAGGCAAATCGAAAGACCTTCAATAGGACTTAAGTTGAAAGGTCTTAAACTTGCATGCGAATGTCCTAAAAACTCTTCTTGATACACCTGGAGTGGGCACAGAAATGAACGGATGTTTTTAAAAGGAGACTTTTAATCAACAGTCGAGTCGTCCATATAAGCTTCAATGGTTAGACTGTTTGCGCCTTTTGGC
This sequence comes from Varroa jacobsoni, assembly GCF_002532875.2. Classification (NCBI taxonomy): domain Eukaryota; kingdom Metazoa; phylum Arthropoda; class Arachnida; order Mesostigmata; family Varroidae; genus Varroa; species Varroa jacobsoni. The sequence continues at coordinate 324,772 of NW_019214266.1, forward strand.
CTTGCCACTTTGATAATACATGTACTGTCCTCTTTTTCATGTAGATTTACATTCAAATGATTCGCTATATACATTCTGGCAGTAATTGGGTGTAAATTTATTATTTTGAACCATTGTACTTTTTTATAAATCACGCGTTATTGCAGTCGGCAATGAAAATTTGATTACAAATCGAACTAATATCTTGCTCATCATTTTCAGGAGGCTTAAATTCCACACAGACCTTACAACTACTGCGAGCTACGGGTGCATTTACGCGAGAATGTTCTCCTGAAGCTCGTACAGCTTTGACTGAAACCGTATGGAAACTTGCCAACCCCAAACAACTTGATATTTCACATTACAACGCATTATTACAGGTGAGGTAATGATGAAATTTTGCTTCCTTGTTATATGATAGCCCCTGTTTAGCAGAGCGCTGAATCGTTTATTAAAATACTTGGGTGATACACCTTCTTCACATGTCTGTGCACCTTACTATATTGCCAACAAGTTAATTTTCTGCGTATTTGTTTTACAGGCTTATCTGGAGAATAACACAGCGTTTGACCCCCAAACATTTCTTGTCCAGTTAAAAGATGCTGGCGTCGCACCTAATCGCGTTACATATCAAAGGCTTATTCAGCGCTTCTGTGACGTAGGGGACGTAGCCGGCGCCTCCAAAGTAATCGAATTCATGAAGAGTGAACGGATACCGGTATCCGAACGTGTGTTCAATGCCCTTATCAAAGGCCATGTGCTCACTGGTGACCTTGAGTCTGCTAACAAGGTTCTTGAGGCCATGGCTGCAGCAGAACTTCATCCGTCATCGGAAACGTTTACGGTTTTCGCAAGCAGTCTAATAGAAAAAGGTTTTGCGACCAAAGCATTTGAAACGATCGAAGGTCATAACTTATCCGATGAGCAGATTTTGCGTTTAGCAAAAGCTTTTGCACTAAAAGACGACATCGAGTCCGTAAAAAAGATCGTAAGCAAACTGCCGCGTTCAATCGGTTTCGGACAAGATATCATCAATGCATGCTTCGAGATTTTATCGCACAAGAAATTGGCAGTCGCCGAAATTATCTTTAACCACCTTCCGTATGATCCCTCGCAGGGGCCGTCCGGTAACTATTTCATCTCACAAATGGTCAAATCGGGGCTTTCATTACCAGACGTGACGAATTTCTGCAACAAACTTAAGGAGCAAGGTAAAAACGATGACGGGCTAGTCACAGCGACGCACACTTCTTTGCAATCGGCTGACCGCAGCACCTGTATTGACTACGTAAAGCTTATGTCTTCTAACGGATACCCATTGCGGCCGCATATGTTCTATCCGATCATATGCAAGGCTACACATGAAGCCGAGATATGGGACACGTTGCGAGAGATGCACTCGCTGAAGGTGCCCATGTCAGAGGAACTATTGATAGACTATGTTCTGCCCCGAGTGAACTGTGAGGATAGCGAAAAAATAATAAAGAAACTACTTGAGGCTGGCTGCTTCTTACAAAGGGCTGTCTACTATGTTGCGAAATATTTCCTTATCGAAGGACAGGTAGACAAATGTTTAACTCTTTTAAACGAAAATGATTGCCCCCTGACCGGATCGCTAATCACTGTTGCGGCCAATATGGCTACGCCAAAAAATATTGGTAAATCTGTGCAGGTATTGAATAAAGTTTTCGAAAACCAAGCACCCAGCAAGAATGCTCGAGACCTCGTTGGCGAATTTCTTCGAGCTGTACCTAATGATACATTTAATGAAGCCGTTGGTCAGGTAGCCCGCCAGAAGCAACTTCAAATTGGTAGAACTAGCTACGAACAGCTCCTTAAACGAGGTGATTGCGTTCGAGCACTGCACATTAACATGGTTGAGGATGAGGCGTTGTCACAATCCTCGAAACACTATAGGGAACGACGGCCAATACAACCGATGGCTACTGAAGAAATGGAGAAACGTTTGAGAGTGCTCGAGACGCAAAATGCCGACTGGCATGGTTTAGCTTGCAGATTGTTAATTGCGTATTCTCGAGAAAGAGAGTTCGACAAGGTTGACAAAATGTTGCAAAAGCTCGAAAACCAGGAGCTATCCGGGTCAGTGTTGGCTTCTTTGATCGATCTGAATGTGTACAAAGGTGATCTTCAGACAGCGCTAAAATACTATACGCAGGTAAAGAAACTAGAAAATTTTGTTGTTGATGACTTTAAGATAATTAACCTGGCAGCATTAAGTGTGCAGGAAGGGCATTTTGCCGAAGCGAAAGATATACTGAACAGCCATGGTTTCAAAGATATTACAGACAACTGTCAACAGAGCGCTATGCGCCTGGTTCGGGCCACGGTGGAAAAGAACGGAATTGAAGAAGCTCTAAAACTGGTAGATGAGCAAGTAAGCAAATTTTCTGTAATCACGCCCTCAATTCTAGGCCCAATAATGAAAGCTAGCCTTGATAAGGGGGATGTTAATGAGAGTCTTGCTCTGTTCAAAAATATCGCTAATCGGTACAGAGTTACACCCATGAAACGCGAGTTTATCATTCAACTAATTGCTGCCGATGCAAACGAAGTAATTGATGAAGTCTGCGCCGTTTCGTCGGAACTCTATGGTTCGTTCAGTACCAAGATTGACTTATCCACGTACTATGCGGAATGCGAACTATTCGATAAAGCCCGTGAATTGCTACGGAAATGTCCATTGAACCGTGTTCAACGGCGGATTGAATCCCTTTGCGAAGGTTTCGTCGAGCGGAAACAAGTCAAGGAGCTCGAGGCCTTCGTTAGGCTGATTGCTGAGTTCGGTTACAATCAAGATGAGCTTTATTACCTGCTAATGCGAGGTTACTGCCGCGACGACAACATCGACAAAGCGCTCGAACAGTGGACACGGGCCCAGGAGGAAAACATTATTCTGTCAAATCGCACGTTACGGTATCTGGCGCGCGTTCTTGAACGCAATGGCCGCGAGGTCCCGTTCGTGGTGCCCAGTGAGTTTGAGCCGCCAGCAGCAGACAACTTTGAAAACGCGACTTCGAACAATTTTAATAGCATTCTGAAACATTCGGTGGCGGAGGCGGTGAAATTTCGCGAAGAGAGCTTAAAAGATGGACGTCCTCTGACAGTCTTCGACGAAAGCAATCTCATCGCCGCCCTCACCGAAGATAATCAGCTCAAAACAGCATTGAAAATTTTTAGAGAATACCTCCAAGTTTATAAGGAGGGTGACATGCATCTTCGGTCTCGAACAATTCGTCTGCTTCTATCAGCGCTGGCGCAAGAGAAAATGGTCGATGACTTGATTTCATTACGACCTTTGCTTTCTGATAAACTTCGTAAAATTTACGCGTACGATGACATGATGTGCAATGCCTATGTTGCCGCCGGACGTATATCTGAGTGTCTGGATATTCTAGATAAAGTACCAATTACGGAAACAGCCGGTCACGGCTGGATAAATGCTGTTCTCGACAGCCATCCCGACGCACTTGGGCGAATTTGTGAGGTGGCAAAACGATTGGCACGAGATGAAAAAAACCTGAACATGCTGCGGTTGATTTGGACGCACCTGTTTAGTGATGGAAAATATGACGAAGCTGACGCGCTGATGGCCGAGTTCCCTCAGATACCTGAACAAAATTTATCTGTCAAACGAATACTTTCCCGAATGCGTGAAAACAAAGATGAGGTTATGTCCGCACGTTTGCTAGCAGTTCTGAAAGAGAAGGTCCAACCAAAACGAGTTTATGCGATTGCTCTCAGCGCACATATCGATATTCTGCTGGAGAAAGGACTCGTCGAAGAGGCACAAAAGCAGCTTAAAGACGCTAGTGCTGATGGCTTTGATGTAAACACGTGCCACGCCAAAACTCTGGACACCCTCAAGAGAGAATTAGCCCTACAGGGCAAGGAAGTGTCGTTCCGCGGTTCTGAACAGAGTATCAATGCGTACGCTTAGTCCTAAGACGACAATTGCAGGGGACGTGTTATTGAAGATAGGACAGGAAAGTATGTGTAAGGAATGAAGGATTCTAGTTTCATATTATTAAATATATGGAGGCGCTTATATACACTAGTGTTAAGCATATGTCTAGGAATGAAAAGCATCTGCAAGAAAGCGGAAGGTTTTATGTATAAATAGCGGCAAACCCATTATTGTGTTTGCAGAAAAACGCCTTCGAAGAAGGAAGTAAAGTGGCAAGAATATTACGCCAAGAACGCCTGTTTTCAATGAAGCTTGTACGCCATGGAAAAAATTTGATTTTTATGAAAATATAATGCGAAATTAAGATGCGAAAATCTGTGTTAGGCATTGTGGCGCCTAAGGCGTCGCACAAATTCGTTTAGTTGCTTCCTATCGACGAGTTTCTCGTGATTCGTAACGATAACGCTAATGAACCAAGCACATTGTAGTATGGTAGGTGTGTCCTGATCATTTGCAGGTCAAGCATTAGATAATTAATTTATTGTAAAAACTATTAGAGATGTCCTACGAGCTGCAGGTTCGACTTTACAATAAAGATAGATATAATAAAGATCAAATAAAGCACTGACAGTGGTGCGGCTACTGATCATTGGCGAATTTTTACAGCGTCTTTTTTCCTCAGTAAAGTAAAAAATTTAAAAAGAATTTGCTGATTTTTACTTAGATAACTAAGTTACTCGGAACGCCAAAAGACACCTGTCCAGTGTTTAGTATTTTACTAAAGTCCATGGAATACGTTGCTCATCCTGTTTAGGGAACCTCACTGTACATATATGATCATGATAATAATTGAGGCCCTTGTGATTCATTGCGAGTACACCCTCAGCCATTATATTCAAAAACAGCTGCATCCAGAATCCGCTATAGTCTGCCCATGTACAAGGGCCTAATGATTTTGCGATCGATTTCCTTGCGCTCTTAAAAAGGAAGAGTCGATTATGTGTATGCGGTTGGTCAAGATAACATCAAATAATGCCGGCAGCTAGCATGAGCTTATATATCAGCTTGAAGCAATGTCTGTCTAAATTCACTATTTTAAATAAATAAATCATAGACGGTTTTTGATTTCCTACTACCAGAATAAGTCGTCTAAAGCACCCTAATGAAGTACTAGGTACGACTCAAAGGTTGACGTCGTAACGCAAATAAGCAGATTCGACGAAATGATGCATGGACGATAGCAGACCTTCCGTTGATCATCCAGAACAAGTCTCAGGCTGAGAGCAGCGATAAGTAGCCTTAGCTGTTGAAAGCCCCGACTTATAGCATATACATCCGGAGCTAGAAAGCAACTAGTTTCATTTGTTTGAATGAGTCATTTTTGAGCATTGGAAATGGAAAGCAAGTAAATAATAAGCTCTTTAACCTAAAAACTCAGTTATTCACCTTTCTAAATCCGGCATATGTTTCCAACAGCCCTAAACAGCTGTTAGTTATCAGAGAAAAAAAAAAGTATCTTCATGATGAAATTTTCGTCTGCTTGAGAGGACAAACATTTTGTCTCTTTCAGACTACGAATGCATACTGGACATGGTGGTAGTGCAGCCTTCGCTGAAAAAAATTTAATGTCCAGATACCAATGGCTGTTTGGCACCGAACAATAAACAATAAATACTTCGATAAAAATAAACAGTCGTTTAGAATTGTCGAGTTCTTATCTTAAATTATGTCATTGTTACACAGCCGAATCGCTGCCTTAAGCAAGTTCCGCTTTTACGCTCTTTGTGAAAAGCATCTTTATTCAAATCAGAACTAGCTAAAATTTAGAAATGTATACCTGTGATCGATAGGATATTATCATTCATTGCTTGCAGTTTCGTCATGACTATATAAACTGATAAACGAGACGCGTTGCGTTCAGCAAATTTACTCTGTTTAAAAATGTCTACTTTAGATTACATATCGTCATTTATAAAAACTACCGAAAAAAACCTGCTTTATCAATACAATTCATACTCTTAAAACTTTTATTCTATAATTACATGGTAAACTAAGCCAGCTGGTAGAATTTCAAATATTTCTCTTCAATATCCACGCCTTAGAAGTCTTCAGTTTCGAAGATCAGGGGCGAACTTTTTCTTCAGAGCATCGCTCGCTCTGCGATAGACGTACCATCGTCTCTTTCACGGTTTGGACTCTGAAATTTTTGTGAATGCGATGTTTTTGCCTATAGTTCATAACCGGCGCTAAGTACTTGCATTTGCCGTTTGCGCGTTTATACTTAACGCGATATTTTCCGTTACAAATTGTGGGCTTAACCTCCAGCATCTGCAGCAACGCCCGCTCCTGTACTCGACATTCGTTCTTCTTTTGGATTCGAGTGCATGCCGGGTATGCATTTTTGTGGGTCTAGTGTTTGAACCAGATTGTCTCGTGTTAAAGCTCAAGCGAGCATAGGTTCTAGCTCAGCTGTGGATATTTCCTTCGTATTTGTCGTACGGGCCCGTGATTATTGGGATTAGCGGGCAAGAGTCCGGCTCTCAGAAGTTTCTAACGAGGTTATCAACCCTACAGCTTTACTCAGAGAATGGAAACATCTTATTTCGGAGAAATGTGAGCCTGGAGGTTTTTGCGAGCAGTTTATAGTCACAGCTGATCTGCACACGAACACTGACACGTTTCCCGTAGCAATATAAATGTGTTCATTTCATACAAGAGCATATATATATATATATACATAAATT